>NW_016161382.1:36361-52131 GCF_001687245.7 Rhagoletis zephyria
TTTCCCACACCAATTATTTATAAGAAACGCAGCGGCATTGTTGATCGTCACTTTTGCACTACATTAACTGTCACAGCGTCAATGTGTGGCGTGTGCACATTGTTGAGTATGTTTATTTATTTAGTGCGAGTGCCATTGTTGTTGGCGTTAACGTAACTCCAACAAAAGCTCTAAGCGTGGCTACCACGTCAAGTGTCAAGCAGCAAACAGCTAACAGTAAACAGCAGGCAGCAAAAGTAAAAACTTTCCAAGTCACCAACGGAAATGGCATTAATGAATAAATTATAGTGGCACTCTGCGGACCAAGAATATCTATAAAAAGTATTTTCATTGCAGCGCCGTCAGCGTTAGCAATAGCAGCAGCAAGTGCAAAAAGTCACGCGCTACGCCACAACACAAACAAATAAACAAAACCAACATACAAACCCAACAAGAGCAACTTGTTCGCAGCTCACTGATGAAGTTATTCAATCAGCTCACGGCTAAAGGATAAAAACGTGCCCGCCAGTGCTTTCCAAAGGACATCGTACACACGCTCGCACGTTGAGCTGCATATTTGTGGGCGCGTGTGTAAGAAAATTGACTCGATTATATTGTTGAGTGCACCCACTGAACGCCCAACCAACCAAACAGCCAACCACCCACCCACCCACTCGCCCATTCACCCTCTTCGCTCTTCGTTTGGCAACATCCCATTAACTTCTGTAATAGTCAGCAAGCAGCCGGCATTCACTTATCCTTGTTTGTTATGCTAAAGGGGAGCTGCCACAGCAAAGACGAAATATCCGCAAAGTGCTGGCAAGCGCATATCTCTTGCCAAATTGCCACTCCATCTCCTGGCCGCCATTCGCATCTCATGAATGCATGCTAAGTAAATGAACGCTTAAGCAGAGCGAACGCGTGAAATCTCTTTGGTCTGCCCAGCTGTGCTTTCGGTTGTTATGTGGACTGCGATTCGGTTTGCCAATATTATTTCAGTGATTTTATGTATCGCCCTATATATGTATGTATGTATGTACATACGTACACACATTACATGCGCCTGATGGTGCTACTTGTTAATGGTTAACGTTGGTAAACAACCGAATTTATTACCTCCCTGCCCCTCCTCCACTGTTTAAAAAAGGAAACGAGTTCACCACTTACTTACCCAGCTCTTAAGCAATGAACAGTAAAGCAAATCACCCATTATTACCCGGCCTTGTGAAGTTAACACTTGTGCTGCCAGCCCATCAACGCCGTCACATGCCATACGATACCAGGCAAGAGCAGCAGCCGCAGGCGTATTTCTCGCCATCGCCACACACTCCACTTCAAATCTCTCCTTACCACTTTTTAGCCAGCACCCAGCGAGCCGGTCGTGTGCACTCGAGCATTTCATTGAAATCGGTAAAATGATTGAGGGCGTTTTATTTGACATAGTGTCTGTCTGATTGTCCGCCTCCAACCGCTGTCCTACCATTGTGGCGTGCGGCATACGGGGGGAAACGCATTAAACAAGGCGTATCAAATTTCATTACCCTCGTAACATCCCACCCCACATTTGCATGCAATGCTACCACAAAATTTGTTTAAAAAAAAAACAGAGCCAGTCCTTGATAAAAAGGTTGGCGAATTACTCTAAGGATACTCAGTTACTGCGCCGATAAAGGAAAAACTGTAAAATGCGAATTAAATTACGTTTTCCTTTGAGTTTGCATTCCATTGTCAAGTGTAATGCATTGATTTTGCAATTCCCATAAAGAACGCAGTGCTTCTTGGCCGCTATGGGGCACCACCCTCCTGTGATATGTATGTAGCTCCTGAGCATATTTCAAACGTTAAATTTTCACTTTTTACTCTGATCCTTCCCTTTCTTGCTTAAGTCTTCAAATAGTCACTTTTGAAATCATTTAATGAACAATGAAATTGAATTTTTCAATAATTTCGTATTTTGTGACTTTGAAGTTTTCGCTTGCGCTTTTGTCAGCGAAATTTATGTAAATGTGGAAATCGCAAAATTGTCAGTTTGCGGATTTTAATTGTTTTATCTACGCAATCAAACATCAAGCGAATGAGCGATACGAGACTGTGCGACTAAAATTAAATTACTTTTTTACTCACAAAGGGACACAAATTTTTGAATTGAAAAACCGAAAAAGAAATCAATATCATTTGTAAAAAAATTTCATTGCGTAATTAGAAGTTAATTATTGGAATAGTTCAAGAAATTTAACTGCGGATTGGACCCACCTATTTACCACGACCGAAACCTTCTTTTGCAACAAGCCTCTATTTGGCCACAGATCTTTTTCGAACCACGTATTACTAAGAACCGTCTCGAGGTCCTTTGGCTGAATGCCATTTACGCCATGTACGGTAATCCTAGGTAGCAAAGTCTGGTCCTGGTGAGGGTTTTTCAATGGCATATAATCTGGTCTGCTGTTTCCTGTTCTTCGTTGCACAACTAACACTGATCAGAGTTAGCAACTCCTATGTTTGCCAAGTGTTTAATTTACGCTTAACGGAGCTCCATGGCAAACCCATAATGGATCGTGGGCCTATGAATCCATATGCAGCCTCTTTTCTGGCGCGAATACCTTCCACTTCATTTCTCATAACTCCACTGTGTCCCGGCGCGCATATGAGGTATACCCGGTTCCTAGAAGCGATAAGAATTAAAAGCTGAAGGTGAGGGATTACACCAGTATTGAGGGGACCTCGTGCGCTTTAAGAGCGGAAAACGCCGCTCTGCTCTCCGAGTGTATGTAAATGTGTTTGTATGCCGCAAACTCCTCCGTGGTCAGTCTTGTCCCCTGAGATGAGCCCAGCTATAAAGAGTAGAGCGCGGTGTTGTTCTCAGTGATACCCACGCAGGCCAGTCGTTGTAGCTTGATCTGCGTGGACCTCACTTCTGCCTTCTTTCATCAGACGGGTGCAACCAAAGTTAGAATAGGTTTGGAGATGGCATCACATATCAGGTTTACAGGGGTTTTCGGGGTCGCTGAACTCGAATCTGAATTCAAAATAACAAAAAACCAAAATGGCCAACCCAATATGGCACCTAAAATCTTAAACAAAATAATTAATGTTAAAAATAATAACTCGCTTCTTACTATTTTATTTAAGAGTTTTTGGGATCACCAAATTCGAATTTGAAATCAAAATAACAAAAAACAAAATAGCCAATCCAATATGGCGCCTGAAATTAAATGAAATGTGTTTAATTTGAAAAAATATTTATAAAATTCACGTAGCGTTGAGTTATATTAGGGTTTTTAAGTTTGTGTTTAAAATTCTTAAGTAATAATGCTATTGAATTATAATGTAATCATATTTACGTGTATCTTTCACGAAGTTGGTTGAAAAGCATTTATTTAAAAAAATCATATTCAGCAAAACTTTCAATACTATATGGTACAAAATCGCGTCTTAAACAAAATGTCGGACACGGTCGGATTCAATATTTATTATTATAGTTTAAAATAAAACATAATTTCTTTTATTGGTGAGATATGGAGAAAATAACTTATGACTTCTCCCTTAAACTGCTTTTATAAAACAAAAAAAATTCACTGGAATATTTCATTGAACATATTAAACAAAATTTTTAATTATACCTTATGGGTTCTATATATAATCTGTAGAAGAAAAACCAATTTTAAAATTAAAGTCGATAGCCCCTATGGCTTTTGGCGTTCTATTAAACTTTAGCATTACCTTTTTGCTTTTTAGAACGCTGCATCAATTAACACTTCCACACTGATTATACAAACAGGACCCGTCGTGGACATATTTCCATACTGAAACATTAATTTAGCAATCCAGGAGAATAAAACCCTAAAATCGATACTTTATTTTTGGATTTATGGGAATTAAATGGGGACCAAATATCACTGTGCTCTTTAGTATACCCCTGTTGTAGAGATAAATTACTTTTTGTAGTCAAGAATATGGTGTGTCCAGAGCAGCATGGCTTCTTTCCGGGCCACTCAATAGTATCTAATTTAGCTGTCTTCTCAAACGTGTGCAGCCTTTCATTCAAAGTATCAGGATGACACCGTTTATATTGGCTTTTGATAAAGTTTCCCACGTAATCCTTATTGAAAAATTAGTTTGCATTTATTTCCACTCAGTCTTCTTGAGATGGATCGCATCTTACTGGCACCATTTTCGTTGCATGGTTGTTGCGAAAAGATCTTTTTGCTGCTTGCTTTGGGGCTTAGCAAGGAAGTATTCTGGGCCCTTTTGTTTTGTTTATCAATGAAATTTTTTCTTGCTCGTCAGTAAGATTTCTGCATAATGTGGATGATTCAAGCGAAGCTTCTGATAATCTGTATTGAAGATTGATTCTGAATTGATGGAAATCAATTTAGTTAATGTGAGTAACTGGTGTATCAATAATCGTCTATCGTTTTTCTATGTTGGTCTTCTTAAAGATCTTTATGCTCGAAATGCTCCTATTATCCGAGCCCAAATTGAGTTCAATAGAATCTCCCATATTATTGAAATAGATTTTTCATTTTTGAAGCAGTGCTGAATATATTTTGTAAATAGTGCATTTACACTATTTTTGTATTCCATTTTCTAAATGACAATTAACTTTTAAATACGTCTATCTACTCAGCCTATAAGAATTTTTTATATTCATTGACTTAGTAAATAAGTAAGTAAATATTTATTTAATTTTAATTTAAATCAAAAGGTATTTTAATTAAATGGCAAATCCATTCAAATAAATGCCAGTATTAATATTAATTATGTGTCGGATTATCATTTCCTCTGTTTATGGGTCGCCGACGCCCACACTTTAATAGCTAACTCCGAAAAATATGTATGTAGCGCTAGAAGACTTGGTTGTACGTTCTCTTCCGAAAGCCGAAAATGTGAATCAAAACGTTATATCTGACAATCGTCACCTCTCGATCGGCCAATTCGTATAGTATTAGTTTTCTATAGATAGAGAAAAACCTTGCCCCGAAACCTTTTAATACTAAATATGTTTTCTTCTCGCTCATATCTTTCTAGGTTTGGTTCAAGAATCGACGCGCTAAATGTCGCCAGCAACTCCAGCAGCAACAGCAATCCAACAGCCTTAACAGTTCGAAGAATGTCAACTCCGGCTCTAGCTCCTGCTCTTCATCGCGCAATACATCGAATAATAATAGTAACAACAACAATTCCAGCTCATCCAATGCCAACAAATCAAGTTCGCACTCATCGCACTCGACGTCTGGCAGCGGTGGCAGTGGCAACAAATCGAGTAACTCCTCGGGCGCTGGCGCCCATGTGAACAACTCGAATAGTGGGGGCGGCTCATCCGCAGCAGCCGCCGCTGCCGCCGCCGCAGTCGCACAGTCGATTAAATCCCATCATAGTTCCTACCTGAGTGCGTCCTCTTCCGGCTCAGCGATAACGCCCACCTCCGGCTCGATCGTATCGTCGCACTCGCACTCATCACACCCGCATCATATGTCAGCTGCCGGCGGCATTAATTCACTTGCGTCCGGTCCGTCGGTAGCAACAGTGAATTCACTGAACGCTTCAGTTGCCGCACATCAGAATTCGTCACCGCTGCTGCCCACACCCGCCACCTCTGTCAGCCCCGTTAGCATTGTGTGCAAGAAGGAGCACATTAGCGCTGGCTACCCCAGCGGCCCGGTCGCGCATGATGGCTCCTTGCGCTCCGCCTACGATTCGTTGAAGGAGGGCGGCGGCGATATTAGCAGCAGTGCTGCGCATCATCACAGCATCTATGGCACAGCGGCAGCAACGAATCCACGCCTAGTCCAACCCGGCGGCAATATAACGCCGATGGATTCCAGCTCTAGCATAACGACACCTTCTCCGCCCATTACGCCCATGTCGCCGCAGTCGGCCGCCGCAGCAGCGCACGCCGCACAAAGCGCACAGTCGGCACACCACTCTGCCGCCCATTCAGCGTACATGCCCAACCATGATTCGTACAATTTCTGGCATAATCAGTACCAACAGTACCCCAATAATTACGCTCAAGCGCCGAGCTATTACTCGCAAATGGAATATTTCAGCAATCAGAATCAGGTCAACTACAACATGGGTCACACCGGCTACAGCGCATCGAATTTCGGTCTATCGCCTAGTCCCTCCTTCACCGGCTCCGTGTCCGCGCAGGCCTTCTCGCAAAACAGCCTGGACTACATGTCACCACAAGACAAGTACGTGAATATGGTGTAGAATCTGCTGATGCAGTATTGCAATAGCAATAGCAACACCAGCGGTGGAAGTGGCAGTGGCAGTGGGGGCGGCAACGCAGGCATGCTTGCGGGTGGCGGCGGCGGCGCAAATGGCGGTAGTTGCGCTGGTGCTAGCAGCAGCGATGGCAACAGAAGCTATGGCAGTGGCAATAGTTACATTGGCGTCGGCGGCAGGGGCACTTATGGTTTTCTCGATGGCAATGAAGAGTTCACACCGATGTCGCACTATGTCGGAGGAGGCAATAGCAATAGCGGCAACGTTAGCCATCGAGGAGGAAATATGTTGCAACATCATAATACGCAACAGCAGCAACAACAGCCACCGCACAACCAATACCAGCAGTATCAGCAGCTTCAGCAGGTGCCTATAAAGTTATCGCCTGGCAGTTTGACACCACCGCCAACAACAACAGCATTGGCAACCGGCCTACAGCCGATGCTGCATTTGCCGTCGGCATCAGTCGCAGCGCCAACGACGCTTTTACCGCCACCAGCGCCGCCGCCGCCGCCACAGCATTACTTCGGAGCCGCCGAGGAGTATGCGTGAGCTGCAATGTGACCGGGAAGTAGTGGAGATTGAAAAGACATATCGCAAGAAGAGAGAGTTCTAAGCAGAGATGGGTTTAACGAAACGGTATCATTGTTTTTGGAAAAAGAAATAATCGTAGCATAGCAGTAAAGGCAAAGGGAGTTGCAGCCAGTATCAACGAAATAATGAGTGATAATTTAGAAACAAATCTTCAAATCACAGTCAAAAATCAATTTAGCTGTAGGTAAAGTATGTGTGTATGTACGTATGTGTGTTTGTACAGAGTTTTAGCATAATAACAAAAAAAAAGAGCTAAGTAAAACAAAGGCGAATGTATTTTTTGCTGAATGTATTTATGTATTTGAAAGCTTTTTAATTGGCATTGGATTCTCGTTTATGATTTTTGTTAATTCCGAGCTTTTATAAAATTTTTTCTAATTATTATTTTTTCAGCAAATCATGCGTAATTTGTTTAATAATTTTTATTTATTTCGATGAGCTTATTTATGAATCTTAAAAATTTAATAGATTCTTATGCTTGCTTAACTGTAAAATTCCTTCTTTCCAAACTTAGGCGCTTAAAATAGTTTTTAAAATTTGTATAGATTTTTTTTTATTTATCACATTATATTTGGTTTGAAATTTAATAATTCGTTACCTTTCGATAATGATTTATAATTTATATTTGTTCATTACTTTCTATTTTGTCTTTCCTTTTGTTTGCAAACACAAATGTTTAGTTTATGTTTTTTGTGTGCTTTTTCAATTATATTTTTATTTGTGGTAGCTATGGAGATCACCCATGATAAAACCCATATGTACGTTTATAAATGACAACTAAACATTTAAAGTACTGAAAAACAAGTTCAGGTTTAGTTATCAACTTTGCACATAATTCAAAATGAAATGACTAATGACAAGATTTGTTGTTCAATAGGTATTTTTAAAATCGCGATAACTTTTTCGTTTACCCTTAAAAAGCCTTTTTGGAGTTAATCAATATTTGCTTGAAATTCGTTTCCTAGTTAAATAAGAGCCTATAGAGTTATATATATTTTTAACTGAAACATGGAAAAATTGATTTTATTTACAGTTTGTGTTTGTTAAAAATTTTTAATAATCTCAATTTGTCCATGATTAAAACCTTAAAAATATATGTAATGCTATTTTCTTCTATTTATTGATTTTTTAATATAGTTTTACAATTTCCCCAACAACCTTCCAAATTCTCTCTAAAATTTTAATTTTAAATTATTTTCTTAAAATCATTAATTTTAATTTAGCTTAATTTAGCCTAATTTAGCTAGTAAGCAATAAATGCAAACATGTACATTTACATATATAAGTTGCACTCCATTCCCCTGCCCGTCCCGCATTTATTGTAAAGCGTTAACTTAAGAAAAGATAGAACTCTAATCGAATAATGTAAAAAGTCAACTAATATCACAAATATTTCATATCACAAAAATTAAGATATTGCAAATAGAAAAATAAAAACTCAAGCGAATCAATATTACTATTAAGAAAATTTCTTTAAAAGTGTGTGTAAAAATATACACTATAAGAAACTGTAAATAAAAACAAAAATATATCTACTAACATGCACTAATTTCTGTAGGCTAGCAAAAGCTGCAAAGGCATTTATGGCGCTCGATTTGTGTGGTACACAGGTTTTCACAGCGACCGCAGTCGCGTGCAAAATGTTTGTACAACACAAAACAAGCAACCCGTTATATCGTAAAGTTGAAAAGTTAGTTGATAATTAGTTTTATTTAGTCATTTAAGTTATTAAATTAATTGAAAGAAATAGAAAAGACAAACTTCTAAATTAAATTTATTTGTAAAAAGCAAGTAAAAAAAAAACAAACAGAAAAAAGCAATTATTGCGTTACGTTGTAAAGTTAATTAATATCAAACTCGTGTATTTAAAAATAATTGCAATTGAAAGCAAAACTAAATATATAACTAGACACCTAAGAAGTTGATTAATCTGTGTACAAATAATTAAAAAAAAATAACTTGTAATTATTACTTTAACAATTAAACTTTAATATTATATACATATATATATGATTGAAAGCAAATAAATGAATGAATAAATAAATAAATATTATGTAATGTGTAAAGAAATCTCCAAAACGCTTGTGTTTTTATGAGTTTGTGTATTGTCTGTCACTCAATATAACGTAAATTAATAAAAATATTATTTCGTTTCCGTAAGTATGTAAGTACTTCAGCGTTCAGCGCTGGTAGCGTATAGCAATAATTCGCTTAAGTTTTTCTCAAATTTGTGTTCTCTCCTATTCGTTTTTTCGCTATATTTGTTTGGCCTTAGCTGTCGTTGGACTTCGCGTCGAAAAAAATTATGATAAATACAAATTATTTATCTAAAATGTATAAAACCTAAAGCAGCGAAATTACAATAAATCATCATTAACTGGCTGTTTTTCGATAAATGGCAAAACATACATATTTCTTTTCCGAATTCGAACTGAGTGGACTTGTGGCTGCAGATGTTATTCAAGTGGCTGTTTTTTGTTGATTTAACTATTTAGTTTTTGGGCAATTAAGTGGTTAATTATTACTTCGGTTGCATACATATATACATACATTTAATTTTATTTTACTTAGCTTTTCATGTTTTATTTTGTTTTTTTTTCAGCGTCTTGTAATTTATTTTATTTTACTTGTTACATAATTTACTTATATTTATTTATTTTTTTAATTTCACAACTTCACTTAGTTTGATTTACTTACTATATTCACTAGGGCGGGTCGATTTGTATGGAAGATGTTTTCGACTGTAGCAAATTTGCCGAAGAAACCATGGGTCAGAAATCCATTTGGAGTTTGCCAAATTGCAAAAATAGGTTCTGCACTTATTTTTTTCTTAAAACTTCCATCAGAGGGCGCAACAGTGAACATTTTCACATTTTCCTCGAAATGAATTTTCGCAAGTTAGCAAGCTCTTAATGGATTTTTTACCCATGGTTGCTTCGGCTAATTTGCTTAAAATTCAAAATAATAGTAAAAAAAAATTGACCCGCCCTAATATGTACATAATTTGTTTAATATCCTTTATAGGCTTTATTTCTTATTCTGAAGATAATTTTCTATGCTTTTTAATTTTGATTTTCAATAACCAAATGAAGAGCTGACGTCACTCTCTACACATCCGACCTTACCCTTAATATTTCCTGCACAATGATCCGGCCTTCACTTGTTGTCATTTGTTTTATTTTTTCGCTCAACATATACTCTACTCTAAGCTACCTTCACCAAGCTGACAAAAGTCATATCATCGTTGGACTCGTCTTTGTCGGCAACCCGCCTGCACCTTTGGCAAACTTCACATTCTTCACGCATTTTTCTGTCGTTCTTTTTCAAGCGTCTGTTTTGTTAGTTTTGTTTTACGAAACATTTTTTGGCAATGCGCAAAAAAGTAATTAATGTCCGAATTATGTGACTGTTTAAGTTTTGTCCAAACTCGAGGAACAGGAATTGCCTTAGCTTATGAGCGTGAACGCAGCTCAAACACGTCACACAACGCCGCTTTCGGGCCAGTTGCTCTGCTCTGTTCAGCCACCTGAAATTCCGCCGCAACATCGTTTGAGCTGATGCTAAGAGCTTTAACGCTGACACCTTCGGCACTGAATTGCACCGTGGCGGCTTCGGTGACTGGATGATTGGCTGGTTCAATGGTCTCTCGGTTGCCTGTCAATTGGCCGCGGAGGCCACCATGTATGGCTACCGCAGCGAGGCTAAAGGTTTCACCAGTAGCTGCCTTATTTTTTTGTGATTGTTGTTGTTGCTGGTGCTCGCGGCGTGTATAATGCTGTACCTACATATTTCTTTTTTTTCTAAAACCGGTTGCGTTATCACTCAACAGCCGCCGTTGTTTGTTAGAGTTGGTCGCGGCAGCAGCTGCCGCGAATTCGGTTGCGTTGCGTTGCCTTGCCATTTTGTTTTTGGCGATTCGCGGTTTCAAAAATTATTAACGTCAAAACTATGGCGTAAACTCAGCTGCACAGTGGGCTGAAGGCAGTGAAGTTATGAGCAAACGTAACAGAATTGCACGAGTGGTTGGAACGATGGACAAATAAGGAGCGAAAAGCCATTCCCAATATCAGCAGCAGAAGTTGTGGGTAAATGCGACGAATATGCTTTTCCATTGATTAACAAAGTTCTCCGCATTCTGGTCACACTTCCAGCTAGTAACGCTACTTCCGAAGGAAGTTTTTCAACCCTTCGCCGGTTAAAACATGGTTGCGTAGTACCATTAATGAAGAAAGACTGATAGGTCTAGCACTTTTACACGTACACTTAGATATTGAAAATGACACTGAAAGGATAATAGAAAGATTCGCAAAAGGAACGAGAATTTGCAATTTTAATTATTACAATAAAAATTCTGAATAAGTTGTTTAGTTACTTAATTTCATCCTTCATTTTACCAACATTGTAAGAAAGAAATAAGTATTTATATGTATTTATTGCATTAATAAACCCAAGGTAAAACTTTACATCTTGTGTGTTTTTTTTTTGTAATAGTACATGCAATTGTTTTATTAGACCCTGCCCCAAATTCACAAAATGAAAAGTTATACTATATCACAAAACACTTTACTTGACACCTTATAAAAAATAGAGAAAAGGATATAGATAGAGGCACAGAGACTGAATCTGGGAGTTATTTCGGGATTTCAGAGATTTTCGGGATTCTCGGGACTTATCGATAAAATAATCGATATTTTTATCGATTTTGTTATCCATATTTTTATCGATTTTGTTATAAAATTTTTTATCGATTTTGCTATTAAAATTTTTACCGATATCGGAGCTTATCGATATAATGATCGATACTTTTTCGATATTATTATAATTTTTTTAACCGATTTTTATCGATTTTGTTATCGATTTTGCTATCGATATTGTTATAGATTTTGCTATCGATTTTGTTTTTATACTTTTTCGTAATTAGGAAAAATCAAAATTTATATTTTGCGTTTAACAGCATTCGAGCCCGAGCCTTCCCGAAAGCTAACAAATAGTAACAAGCATCTCTGCCCCTTAGGGCCAAATTCACAGGGCATAGTTAACCACTGATAAGAGTTTAACTATTGATTTCCATATTCACAATGCTCAGTTAACAAAAGTTTAAGCCAGCATGCCCCCATAGTTAAACTCTTGTGAAATTAAATTTTTTTTTTGTGGAACGAATTTCTAATTTGAATAGAAAAGTTTTGATTTTTAGAATTTGTATATTTTCAGGCGATATGAATTTCCATAGATAACTATGTAACTCTGAATATAAATTCATAGTTAAACTCGCGTTAGTGGTTAAGTTAACAAACGTTTAACTAAGCACTGTGAATCCGGCCCTTAGCCACAACCACAACAAGTTTGAATTAAATTTCTTTCAAGCGCTCAAACCATTTTATATTAAGTTTTTTCAAATTTTCAAATTTCAAATCTTTAAATCTCAGCAATCTGTAGAAAAAACAATGCAACAAAATAAAAATTATAATAGGGTTTTCGCTTATGAGTTCATTGAGTTATTTACACTTAGAAGTAAGTAAATTTGCAGGATTTTGGAAAAACCCCTTTTTTCTTTGTGTGTGCTTTCGTTTTTGACTGGGATATGCTCTAAACCATGCCACGTATTCTTCGTTTAAAATTAGCGGCTGTATCTCCGATACAGCCTGCAGTCCAAGACGAAGGCGCTGGACTGTTCCATTTTACATAACTTCTTTATACTATGTAACTCATTTCTTTTTGTAAGTTATAAAAATTCGTCAGATTTTTCGACTGTGAAATTTGGTAATGAATGAATACACATCTACATACGTTTTTTTCTGTTACAGGTATATTCTGGACGTCACCGATGACTTTGTAACCGAAAAATTGTATAACCAAAAGTTTTTACGTTTAAAAATTAATAGGAACGTTACTAAGCGGTTAAAAATTTTTTAGACCTGTTAGAAGCAATTTCTTTTTTATCAGGGATTGCAGCGAAAAGTTTTCAGTCAACAATTACTTTTTAAAAGTATTGACTATTTTTGCTCTTTTGCTTAACCAGTCTGTGGTTTCCGAAAAAAAAAAACTAAAAATATGTTAAGAATTTGACAATGGTAACGCCACTGCTAACACAGCTAACAAAATAAGCGGAAGCAAAAATAAAGCAAAATAGCGAAACATTGTTTTTTTTTCATTGTCCAGGACAATTTTCCCTCGAATACTTAAAAATAATGTATATCAGGCTGCTTCGAAATATAATTTCAAGAACTTTTCATTTCCACTTATGCGCGACATTTTGAATAAATTTGACGTTTGCAAAAGCTGCAATCCGGAGTTGCGATAGGTGGTTCCATACAGTTTTTTTCGCAACGCCAAAAATATCACTTTGCGGCGTTTCATGAATCCCTCTAATAATTTTTTGAGCATTGCTTCTTTCTCAAACAATAAAGGAAGGGTTAAACACATCGAGCATCTTCAAGATTTCCGATGGGTTCGATGGTGTGAGCGATACCCTGCAGCGAGAGTGTCCAGATTGGGCGATTTTGCGCCAAATTGTGGATTTTTTTCTGGATATGTGCGCGTAAAAATTTAGGGAATCGCCTCGGCCAATTTTTTTCCAAAAAATTTTTTGGGTGCTACCATTTTCAACTAGATTGTGTAAGTTACACCTTTTCTTCTAGTGAGGTTTAGAAATAAAAGATTATAATGCTTTGTATTTTTATACATATATAGGATTCCACCAAATATGTATCAAGATTGAATAGCTCAATATACATGTAGCAACAATACAAAAGGAAATGATTCAGACACTACATATAGATGATTTTGAGAAAATTGTGGATATAACTCAATTCGCATTATTATAGCATTGTACATTATTTTTAATCAATCAGTATGAATTACTATTCTTTTATTAATTGCGCATACCAATTGCAAAATGTGTGGCGATTTTGGACTCGCCCTGTGTACATGATGAGTGGAGCAGATATTTTCATGCATTTCCATATAACGTACGTAAATGCATATATGTACATAACTAGTTTATTCACAACGGTGTCTTATTGTTGTATGTCATAAAGATTAAAAGCTTAAACAAATGATTAGAGGACTTGAAACCACAACCAACTTTTTTGTAGCATCGTGAAAATTCATAATAAGGCTTTTGTGGGCCCTTGCAACCCCCTTGATATATATTTAGCCGTTTAAAGTTTGCGACATACAACAATACGACACTTACGACACAGTTGTGAATACTCCGATTATGTTTCGAACACTGCGCTTTGTTTGCAATATGGAATAATTTTTTTTGACCGACCTCAAAGAGGACGAGGTCTACAATTCATGGAAATATATCTTGGTGTTCGTTTCATAAACATTTTGACTACGTGAACCGATTTTAATCATTATTTTTTTTTATTGAATAAGTGGAATCTCAAACTTGGGATGCCAACTCATTTTATATTTTTTCCCGTTGGCCACCATTTAAAAAAACATGAATTTTTTAATTCAATTGCTTGAATTTATTTTTATCTTGTTGTATAACATACGCCATATAATTCAACGTTTAAAACTTACAAAAATTTAACACAAAAATATAGTTACTAAAAACTTTATATAGCTAAACCGAACCCTACAAATAAACTAAAATAGTATGAAGTTATTATAAAGTTAAAATAAAAATTTGTTAAATACTTTATTTGCATACAAAATTTTAAAATGCGATTTCGCCTTTACACCAAAATCTTAACTGCTTAATTATTTTTTATTTAAGCAATAGTCTTCAAGGATCTTCCGCAAATCAATCGATTGTTTCAGTGAATTCGATTTTTTTTCGGCATATCTTCTGTGGACGCTAAGCATACATAAACCTAAATAACACTTAGGGGGAAAAATAGTAAAATCAAGTAGTTGCTCTTCTTACTAAAAGCGTTCATGTTGAAAAAGCATCCGTGAAGTGAATAATCAAGATAAAAACCAACAAAAATATATATATATTTAATTTGCTGTTGCCAACAATGGAATTCGGACCCTGACTCTCTCTGGATATCAACAAATTGTGGCAAGCATATTTTCGCACTCAGCTACAGCCAGACATAGAAATGTGCTTTCAAATGTTGAATTTCAATCAACACCACAGCACGCGATTAGTGCGTTTGTACATACATATGTATGTATTAACATCCCAGTCCGATTTGGTTGCTTCCAAAATGTACGTATAGCATGGTTCTTTTTCCACTCATAAGTAGTTCCAAAAACATGTAGTCTTTAATTCGCTTTTATACAGGCGTGAAACACAGCAAGAACGGTTCTTTAAGAAGGCAATTTTGCATGCGTTTGTTGTTGTTCATTTGGGGAGCTTTGTAGAGTTTTTACTTTCGCTCGGATTTATTTGCCGAAATAATAGCATTACAAAAGGCTTTTAGCAGTGAAGTTTTCACGACCTACAGATTTTTAGCCTTACAATGGAGTGAAAAATGGATGTAATTAGTACTTCATGTAGATTTTTTCTAATTTCTCCTACAGAAGTTCAATGTGCTTCGAATTTCTCGTGAAAAACCAGTACCCTAAAAGGCATTTTTAGGGAACCACATTCTGCATGGTCTGACAGGGATGTACTATGTGTGTATGTGTGTGTTGTCACCGCTCTGGATCAGTGTTGCCAGAACTTTTTGGACCGTTTCAGCTAAAATTAACATGTTTCATATGAATAAAGTTGAAAGATTAATAAATTCTTTAAATTTTTTTAGTTAACAAAGGAGACTGTTGTTTTACTTGATTAATTAAAGGTCTACATCAGAAGTCGTATTTGTATTACATACTTACATAAATATGAAAATTAGATCAATTACAAACTTATGGCGTTTTTTTTCTGTTGAAAAATGTTGCCTTCTTATATTGTAACATTTGCACTAGGTTAGTTTTCGTCCTGCAAAATGGCTATATTAGTAGAAAGTATTTCACTTTTGCTAATTCGGAGAGCAATGTTTTGAGAAATGAACACGTAAAGC
>NW_016161383.1:0-537 GCF_001687245.7 Rhagoletis zephyria
ATTCAAAAATGACTTAGCTTTAAAAGAAAAAAATAGAGTAAAAATTATACTTCTTCCGTAGATCTACAATTTTTAATTTTTCTATAAAAACATTACTTTCAATATTTGTGTTTTGCATGATCAAGAATGCGAACGAATATATTAAAAATATAATACATACCACTGGCCATTTCAGAATAAAAAAACGCTTACTATTCGTAGTTAGTCTGTATACTATGTATAATACATAATTTTCTCATTCTGCCATTCTTTTAAAAAATGGATTCGAATAAAAAACAAGCGATTGAATAGCTGCTTTTGGAACGTTCGCCCAACTCAGCAGCACGACCGCTGATTACTGGGCCTTGCAAAGGATGGATCAATGCTTCNTTTAGCAATTCAATTGTGTAATAATAGTGACGTTTCAGCTAAAATGCCAGAGCATTATTCATAGAAGCAGAGAAATTGCTCAATGAGGCTTGAGACAAGCACAGTGTATTCTTTAGCACTTTCAGAGCTTCGTGTATATCGCAAAAAGCTATAAGCGATTTTTTTTTT
>NW_016161383.1:773-14323 GCF_001687245.7 Rhagoletis zephyria
GCAGCACGACCGCTGATTACTGGGCCTTGCAAAGGATGGATCAATGCTTCGAGAAGCAAACAAATTTACTAGGAAAGAAAGTTGCATCAATTTTTATTTTTTCCAATTTCAATTTTTTATTTTTTATAATTTTTTGTATTTCACATGGCACGCTTTGATTTAGAAGAAAAAATTCAGAACAGTTTTTGACACTTTCGATACCAGAAGCAACAACAAAATACACGCAAATGTTGTTTTTGCTCTACTGATACTACCTGTTTAATGTGCTTTGATTAATGCTTACTTGAATTCGATTTTTTAAACAGGTGACACCAACTTCAAAACTCCTTGTTTGAACTTGTTTCGTTTGACATGCATATTTGGGCAATTCACAAGGTGTCGTATTTGTCGTGTTTGTCGTGAAGTCATGATATTTCATGACAGTTGTAAAAATGTTGTTATTGTTTTGTGAAGAAAAATAACACATGACGATACAACTCTGCAACCTATGTTTATTCGGTGTTATGTGAGGTTAAGTGCTGAGATATAATAAATAATCGTAACAGGTGTTCACAACCGTCGTGTTTTAACACAACTTTTGTTAGGAAAATATAACTTCACAACACCTTGTAAAATTGCCCAATTGTAATATTTCATTAAAGTAATTTTTTGAATTAAATCATGTTTAAACCTTTTCTTTTGGCGCCCACATTATTGTGATACTTTATTTAACTTATTAATTATTCGATTGTAACTTTTTTTTAAGGTGGCAAGCCCCTTACAAAAATATTTGCGAAACAAATAGCTTTAAAACTCTTTTGTTTGACATCTGCACTGTTGTAATACTTTATTTACTTACCTTATTTATTAACTGATTTTAATTTTTTTAAAAGGTAGCAACTCTCTTTAAAAAAAGCTCCTATGTGTTAACCCAGGCTACGCATATGCTACATATGTGTGCCAAATTCAAATAGATCTAGCCGTTTTAGCGTTACTATATAATATGTTCATTCAATAACTTTTCCTGTAATTAGGTACTTGCAGCGAGAGCGTACAAGAAAAATATAGAGTAAGAAGAGAAAATTATCAGAAAAAGTTATTGAACGCAAAACTAGTAAAAACTTTCGACTTACGCCATTTTGACACTTTCTGATGGTTAAGTCGTGCAATTTTCT
Source organism: Rhagoletis zephyria (assembly GCF_001687245.7). Classification (NCBI taxonomy): domain Eukaryota; kingdom Metazoa; phylum Arthropoda; class Insecta; order Diptera; family Tephritidae; genus Rhagoletis; species Rhagoletis zephyria. Next base: position 1,928 of record NW_016161383.1, read on the forward strand.
TTTTAATTGGGAACATTTCTCATCGTAATAAAAATTAAACAATATACATTAGATTTCAATTGTTCATCATTCTTTTTAGATTTTTATTTTTTTTCGTTTAAAATTAATAATTATTATTTGATCATTTTTTTGATCACAAATAATGATTATTTTATGATTTTTATTTTTTTTCGCTCAGAGATAACAATTATTGTTAAGTTTTATTATGAAATTTTGACCTGAAAGTTTTGGGATTTATTCTCTTTATTAAGGTGTCGCTACCTCTGGAAAGAATACGTCGGAAATCATGCTGGTATAGCATTTGAGTTTTTTGAATGAATTAATTAAAAAATAAATCTCAATAATAATTATTATCTTTAATATTTATTGGTTAAACTCGAAAAATAATTATCATTGTAAATTGCAATAGGGCGTTCGAAAACATACGTAAGTATAGTCAAAATTAAAATTGCTTTACAATGATTAAAACTCGTTGATTTTTTTGGTTAAACTTTAAAAGCTTATGATTATTTCCGTCCCCGTTTACATTTGAATTTGAATACATAACATTATTTTTTAACCCTTGGAAATTCCTGCTAGTAAAATTTTTTCTTGCATGTATTGCAGCTCTCTCAAGTTGTTACGAATCCGCTCTATCTTGCAAATTTTTTGTGTTATTGAATGCATTTCCAGTAAAAACTTGTAAGTACTGGTAACAATGCGTAACAATTTTTTGATGTTGAATGGACCTAATATTAGTAGGACGAATCTTATATCTGTACCCAACCAGCAGAGAAACGCAAATTTTGCCGACAGTCCGCTGTCATACAATTTTTTGTATCCGGAAACGAACGGAAAATGGCTAAAATTTTCGTTCATTTACGTACAGGGCTGCCAACTTGGCTCAAACCGTGCCATTTTTGGCACTATTTTACATCAAATGGTACTTAATTTTTCAATTTGGCACAAAGTGCCAAAATGGCACTTTTCAAAAATAGTAATATTTCAACACATTTTTGTGAAATTCTTTGCGTGTACTTCTTTTTCTCAACTAAAATTTTTTAATTTCTATTTACTTTAATTTCTATGTAGAACTTTTAAAATATTTACAAATATTTTAAATGTTACTTTCTTTACGCATATTTTTTATAAAAATATTGCTGAATGTATAACATAAACCATATAAGTCAAACTTTAAAATTTCTTGGAAAACTCACACAATTCCAACAAATTTAAAAATAAATTTTCATCAAAATTTTCAAATTCTTACTCAGATTTCTTAGCAGCTATATAATTTAAGTATAAAATGTGCACATTTAAAGGGGCTAAAAATTATTGCTGTTTTTTGAATTTTTTTTTTGTTGCTGAATCCTTTTGCATTTTCTTCCACTAAATACATATGCATACTTATATAAATTGGCGACCTGAACCAATAGCTCATTTTAAATTTCGAACTAGTTGGTTCAATCAATTAAATGACCTAGTTCTTCGAACGCACGTGAACTTCCCAACTCTAGTAAAAACGAAGTACACGCGAAAGATTTCACAAAAATGCATTCAAATAAAAGGCAAATTCGCCTTCTAAACTTCATGATATACAGCTTTTTCTTTGCTTTCAAACCATTTTTTATCTCGTTTCTCTTTCTGTTCACCACTAAATTATTTCTTGTTGAAAAGCCAATCTAATATATAAAGAACAGCCACTGTGATATATAGTCATAAACAAAAATATATCGCGGCAACTGTTCCCTGCACTTAAATGGCAATCAATTTCGAATTTCAATTTTCACACTTGATTAAACTTAAAACTCAGTTGCTTCTGCACAGACTCAATATAAAAGAAAATCACTGTGATATGGGTCATAAACGAAGGTAAACATATCACAACGATCGTTCCTTTGATTGAGCTTGTTACTTGCCACCCGAAAGCACTTCACAAAATTTTAAAAGCTTTCTGATAAAACTTTCACTACTCAACTTATTGTATTGCTTTTTACATTTAATTGTACACTTCATTCTTTTCCTGCACCAAAGGGAATTTCGATACAAGGCGCTGAAAGGGTTTTCAAGTTTATGATGAAATCTAACACTAATTTTGCAGTTTATACTTTTTCACATCCGTTGCTTGTGGTGCCACTTTTCGAGACACACTTTGCCCAGTGTTGATTGCCGAAAAATTACCAACAGAACTGCACAAATTGTGTCTCAAAATTTGACATTAATGACGTTCGCTAGTATTCGCTCTTTTAAGAAACAAAAAGAACACATTTGTATTTTTCAAAAATTTAGCTTAAAACTTCAGCTATTTGCAAAAAATAAAGTTGATGTGCCGATTTTTAATATAAGGAACAGCCACTGTGATATATCCAAATATAAAAAAATAGATCACTGTAACTGTTTCCTGTACTTAAATGGCGTTTGGTTACAAAAAAAATTACAAAAATCACTTGAAATCGCGCCCAATAAAATTCTGTGGATTTTGAAGAAACGCCATATAAAGGAAAATCACTGTGATATGATTATTAAGAAGCATATCACAACGATCGTTCCTTTGACGGTGTTTTTCACGCGCACGAAAGCTACATACTTCCAATTCAAATTACACACATGAAAAGAGCTTTCATCGACAAAAACTCACAAGCACGCTTCACTCTTAAACTTTCACAGCATATAACATTCTCTTTTTTTTACTTTTGTGTGTAAAAGTTAACCAGCGCACCCAGGTGATTTCGAGACAACGAACTTCAATGGTTGTCTAGCTTTATGAGAAAATCGATCATCTAAAGCTAAGCTACCAAAGAAGCTAATTGCTTCGCTTAAACGCAAATAGCAAATTGAGTTTCACACAGTGCCACAGTTTTTACTTTCCACCGTTGTATTTGTTTTAAAATTATAGCACGAGTGTTCGGTCTAGTCACTATTTCTAGCATTGAAAATAAAAGCGACTAAACCGACAATCGCTGTTTAATTTTAAAATCAATTTTTCGAATATTTATTTCACTTCAACGCCGCTCAAACAACTTATAGATAACACTTTTCACCGCCGTCGCTGCTCGCATTTTGACCACTTTTCGAGACACACTTTGCCCAGTGTTGATTCAAAGGTGATTGTCAACAGAACTGCACAAGCTGTGTCTCAAAAGTTGACCTCTTCATGCGAGTATTATCTCACTAACACTGAAATCACTACTCTCAAATGAACACCCTTTATGCTGTACGCTACATATGGCATTATAAGACAAACTTTACCCAGTGATGCATTGTAACCAAGCATCTAATTGTTTGGAGAGCAAAGGCTAACATCAATACTGAACAAAGTTTGCCATATAATTTTAATGGTGGATAGGTATGTAAGTATGTTGTTTAACTGAAACACCTTGCGGATTATCGAAACAGAAAAAGTGAAACACTTGCTGAACTTTTACAAGCAGCATTTAACCACACTCACTTCTTTGATCACTATGGTAATGTCCTGTTTCCCGCGCTGCTATTTATATGTGAAACGAAGCGCTTTGAGTCGCGTAAGCCGCCTAGTCGTCGTTATGTGCGGTAAAACCCAGTTAAGGTAAAGAAATGCGCATTGTCCTGCCGTGTCATTTGTGCGTTAAAAGCGATCGCGAAAAATGTGTAAACTACCTGCGTGCGGTACGCAGAAGGACGATGTATAAACTGTACTGGATAAGGATGCTTTTAAATAGCGGTGAGTTGTGATTAGCGTGACGAGCACACAAAAAGCGTACACGTTAATACTTTTCTTTATGTGCATGCATATACATATCTACATTAATATGACTAACTATGTGCATACATTAGGGTGCCTCACGAAAATAAGTTGCGGTTTTAAATTGAAATAAAAAAATTGTATGACCTCTGCACAATATTTCGGAAAAACAAAGATTTAAGGTGGCCTCAAAAAAGCAAAGACCCTCAAAACAGTTGCGATACAATACACTGCGATGCTTCATCTTTCTTATGGCATTTTTTATATTCCGAATACTTCAAATCGTATAATATGGAGTAACAATTGACAAGCTGAATTATTTATTCCATTTCAGAGCTCTACAATGAACAAGTCACTCATATCGTGCGGTATACAGCATCTATTTGAGCACTCCCCATATACTGCAGTGGTTTGCATGGATCGCATATCGTAAATTTTTGTAGCGCATCGGTAGTATCGCAAATCTCATTATCTTGATACCGTTGTTAAAAGTTTTCAACATTTTTATGCAGGCCTTTTAAGCTTACACTCTTCTATCATCTCAGGTGATTTTTTGAAAAAAAAATTAAACTAATTTTATTTATAAAAAACTCGATTTTGGGAATTATTTTCCTACCGATCCAGCTCAAGCAAATCTTTAAATATAATATTTTATAATTCCGATAGAAAAAAACAGTATCAATTTTTCTTGTATGCAGAGGGATACACCCTAATATGCGCACACACATATATAGCATCAACATAAATAATGAAGAGTATTTCGAGCCCCTAAACCGCCAAAATAATGCAAGCGACATTATTTTCCAAATTTTAGTTTTGATGTTGAAATGCATCTAGATGCTCCAGAACATGTTGCACTGAATTCAAGTGCTTAATGACAAATTAAGGAAAGGCTTTTATCGTTTTGCGATCAAAATAAAACCATAATAAAAATGTTAAGAAAAAAAATGCATTTCACGTCTCAACGTTGTAGTGAATAATGAATTTTCATCTTTGATAGTTTAGCCATTTAAATTTTATAAATATTATTAATAATTAAGTAGCCGCTTAACTTAATAGAATAAGATTTAAAATCATATATTTTATATATCGACAAAAGTTTATCTAGGAAAAAACTTAAATTAAGCTAAATTCAAAAACCAAAAACAAATAAATAACAGCAGATCAATTAATTAGCGAAACTACAAAAAAAAATATTTTATAACTTATAAATTTTTGTTACAAAAAAAAAACATACAAAATAAGCAAAAATATTAATAACAAAATAATATAAACTCTAAAATATAATAAACAAAAACTAAAACAATAATAAAAATAAACAAATAATTATCAAATAAGTTTAACTACAAAGAAAAAAAATAGCATCACAATTAAATTTTTGTTGAAAAAAACTTTAATAAACAATTTTTTTATGAATATCAAATTTTTCTCTTTGAAAGTTAGTTTAATAATTTAATTTTTATAAAAAAACACACAATTTTTTTTATTTTCAGTGGCATTTATCAAACAGTGAAATTAATTTAAAAAAAGTAAGGTTTAATATAAGAATTTGTAAATATCAATAACGTTTATATGTGAGAAAACACGTAAATTAAATAAATATAAAAATAAATAAAAGCAGATCAACTTTGCTAAAACTACAAAAACAAATTTTTAAATATTTATTAAATTTTATTTCTTAAAATTCATTTTAATCGAAAATAAAGAGCAAATTAATTGAATAGCAAAACTTCAAAGAAATAAGAAAGAGCGGAACTATTACATTTTTGTTAAAAAACTGGAATCAATAACTTTTTAAATTTTATATTCATCTACCAACCAAATTTAGTTTACCTCCCAGTAAACTCAAAAACATGAAACGAAATATTAAAAAAATATAGTAATAAAAGTTCAAACAAATTGAAAATTTTTAGCAAAACGACAAACTATAAGAAAAATAAACAAAATTTGTTCGCTATGAACATAACTATCAAATGTTTGTTAAAATAATATATATATATTTTTTTTAATACATATGTATATAAATGACAATTAAATTTAGTTTACCTCTGAGTAAACTCAAAAATATTAAACAAAAAACTGAAAAAAATAATAGTAAAAGCTCAAACCAAAGTATACCGCCTAATTTTTACTAAAAGAATAATTTTAATTAAGAACGTTCGCAATTATTTTTGCATACATAAAAAATTATAAATTCGATTTGCTGTACGTATATAAAATAAAAAAAAATAAAATAAAATTGGTAACAACATTTAAAATACTATTGAAAAAATATAAAATCGAAAACGAAATAAAAAAATTATTTGTCTGCTTTTCATTTAATCTCAATCAATTAAGTTTTAATTCCAAAGAAAAAAAAATGCAAATATAGTTTTTTAAATTCAGGGTACTTCAAAAGTCTATTCTGTTAAAAAAAATATGTATGTCTTGTTGTTTTCTTTTTGCCAGAAAATTTAACGAAACTAGCATTCATTCAAAAATAAACAATTTATAAAACTAAAGTTTTTTTTTATTTTTCCGCAGTGTATCAAGCACTTCAAATTTAATCGCGCAAATTATAAATAACTTTTTTATCCAAATTTCAAGTATAAAATCATACTGAAAATAAACATTGTTGTTTGATTTTTTATTAAGGCAAAAACTTATGTTATTTTCGAAGCAAAAAATATGCGGCAAAACAAAAATAACAATTTAAACCAATAAAACGAAATAAAAAATAAGCATTATTTAAAAAATTATTATCTTTGTGTGTTAAATTAATTAGTTTTTATTTTAGAAAATAAAATTTTTTTATTGAAAATTTAGTTATCGCATTTTTATTAAGACACCCAAAAATAGATAAAATAACCCAATTTTTATTATTTTTTAAGTTGTCTTCTAAATGAAAATATTCCAAAAATTCTAAGCAGATAATGTCGCATGTGCATGAAAAAGTATCAAAAACGGAGAGAATATATTTTTGAATGTTTATTATCTTAAAAAAATAAAACGAAAGAATTATTAATAAAATTGGTACCTATTAAAAATAAAACGGCAAAAATTAAACTTTAATTAAGCAAAACATCAAAAATTTACAGAAATTATTTTTGGATATTTATTTGCCATTTTAAGTTTACATAAATAAAATGTCAGCTCACAAAATTAAGAAAACAGTATCAAATGCAAATTATTGCAAACTATTTTGTAGTAAAAATTTATTAAAATTATGCGATTATTAAAAAAAAAAATTAAGTATAAACATTTTCAAATAAATTAAAATCTGGATTAAAAAAAAGTTTTCTACAAAACTTTTCATTAAAAACGGCTTCAATCTCAATAAAATCATGCAATGAAAGGTTATTGTATTTTAATAAAGTAAAAGATATCAAAAAAAAATTAGGTGGTTTTGAAATATTTCAAACCAAGGCTATTGTTTTTTCATTAAAAATTACCTTGAAGCAATAATATGAGCCATTACCAAATGGGGAGCTTCCAAAAAAAATTCACATTATTAGTATTATTTTTTTAATACCCGCAGTATTAAAAATATTTTACTAAATTAAAGTTGTACAAAAATTTTATAGAAAACTTCAAGTGATGGGCTATTCGTAGAAATTTTCTTGTTTGAATTTCGAGTGCTGGCAAGCTAAGAAAATTATTTCAACTACATATGCTCATTTATATAGTCGCAGCTGAAGAAGAACCACTATTTATGCAAACATACTGTGTACGTATATATATATATATGTATGTTTGTATCGACGTGCGTTTCAGGTAAGTTGCATTTTGGGCACATTTGAAATACTTAGTTTTCGGCCGCGTTAGTAAAGTGTTTTTGTGATTGGGATACGGGCTATTGTTCGGATGGCTTTAAGTTCGAATCTGAGAATTATCTGGCCAGAGGTATTAGCAAAGGGAATACTTAGATAAAAAAAATAGCCAACCTACGACAGCGATGATCAGAACTACTAATTTCCATCCGTTGGTTGGAACACAAAATTAATCGCAATGAAAAGTTGGGCCTAAACCTTACCATGCTATGTACATATGTCTGTTTAGTAAAAGATTCTAAGTAACTAACTTCGGCCAAGTAACAACAAATAAACACGATGCAATGACGTGTATTAAAACAAAGAATAAAATCCCATCTAACTAAATCTGTTTCAAGGTTGTTTTATAAAAATTTTAGCGCGAAATCTGCCCAACCTACGCGGAATTCCCTAATGCCTTTTGTACTTCTCCAAGTGAATTCCTTTTAAGTAGCAGCGATTATTTTCTTACAAACGTATGTACATACATATGTTTAAGTAAGTAACCGCCAGTACATATATATTAAGCTAACACGCATATGTACATACATACATACATACCTGTCTCCTCGCTTAGTCAGTAACTAAGTTTTAAAATTGAAAGGTCAAAGAGGATCGCGCAAGAAATTTGTCTCGCTAAATGGGACAATAGCAAGGATTGTGCGTAGAAATCATCTTCCATATCCTTCAATATCGCAGAATTAGTTAGAAGATGTTGTTATTTTAGTCTATGGTAAACAAGCTTCGTGACTGGCTACATATTCGTAAGAATATCTTTTGTTTGCATTGAGCTAAATATTAAGCCTTCTGTTGGCTTAACACTCGTTTGTTTTCTTTACTCCTTCTTGGAATCGCGGGCGTGGAAAATGCGTCTTTAGCAAAGGTATCAAGCTTGGAAGTGAACTCAGTGAAGGCATTGCTTGTGCAAAGAAAATTCGATCTACCTTTTGTGAAACTTTGAAATTTTTTCTACAACTTTTTTTTTTCTAAAAATTATTATTATCCATTAAAAAAAATAGAATCATAAAATATCGATAATGATATCGAAAAAAAACAGTGTTGTTAGTTAATTTCATTAAATTCAATCGGATAACAGNAATATCGCAGAATTAGTTAGAAGATGTTGTTATTTTAAGAATATCTTTTGTTTGCATTGAGCTAAATATTAAGCCTTCTGTTGGCTTAACACTCGTTTGTTTTCTTTACTCCTTCTTGGAATCCCGGGCGTGGAAAATGCGTCTTTAGCAAAGGCATCAAGCTTGGAAGTGAACTCAGTGAAGGCATTGCTTGTGCAAAGAAAATTCGATCTACCTTTTCTGAAACTTTGAAATTTTTTCTAACATTTTTTTTTTCTAAAAATTATTATTATCCATTAAATAAAATAGAATCGATAATGATATCGAAAAAAAAACAGTGTTGTTAGTTAATTTCATTAAATTCAATCGGATAACAGTTGATCAGGATTTAATTTAATCTGATTAAACAGTTAATCGTAACCGTGATTAAAAAATTTAATTTGATTAGGTAAGTTTGGCGATTTATTAATTTATACTGGAATTGTGAGCTATTACCAACAGACGTTAAGCAAACTAGGTTATAATGTAATAATCATAATTTTTATATATTCTGTGTTTTTATAAGCGTGAAATACAAAAGAATAACTGAAACTAGTTTTTTATCCCAAATTCGGGCAAACTAGACCACTTAATCATTTTTTTAATTGGATTAACGATTGATGATTAAAATTAATTAATCGTAATCACAACCGATGATTCATGTTTAAAAAAAAAGTTGTATCATTAATCGTATAGATGATTAGGATTAAATAATTTTAATCGTTAATTGCGATAAATATTGTAATCGTTAATCAGATTAACCTTAAAACTGCTAAAAACTAAAAGTTACGATAATTTTTTTATCGAAAAAATTAAAATTATGAAACAGCGATCAAATATGATGGAAAACATTAAAAAAAAAGAGTAATGAATTTTTAAATTAATTTAAATATAGATCAAAACTTGTGGAAATAATTAGAAACCAACTGTCCTGATTATTTTTCGTGGAAAAAATTTGAATCATAAAATACAGATAAGAAATTATCGAAAAACCAAAAACCATAGTCACGAATATTTTTCATCGAAAAAATTTGAATGCTAAAACATTGATTAAATGTAGTTGAAAAAATTAGAATTGGCTGGTTTTATCCAAGAAATTAAAATATCGACCAAATGTGATCAACAAAATTAAAAACCAAGAGTCACGATAATTTTTATGTGGCTCAAATTGATAGGTAAAATTTAAATCGAAGAGCAAATGTTAATTTTGATAAAAATTAATTTTTATAAAAAAAATTTAATCTGAATTTAACTGTTATTTTTGCCGAAAAACTTAGAATCATAAAATAAAGATCAGAAAATGTAAAAATCCAAAAGTGGCAGATGAGGGCCTGAGTGAATTAAGCTAACGATATGTAAATAATCCAAAATATTTTTAGATTGTTCAAAAAATTAATTTAAATTGTAACGACTTTTTTTTATACATTATCATTCACATTTTTTTATACCAAAACGATAGAGCTAAAATTGTTGTTTGCTGCGCCGATAATGCAAAAGGCGCTAAAACAAAAAATAATTGATCCTTAACCAAAAACAAAGCAAGATTATTAGTTTAGCAAAAAATTTATGTAAAAATAATTAAATTTTTTAGAAAACAATATTAAAACAAAAATTTTGCTAAATATTTCAATATGGCCAAAAGATTTTAAACAAGGTGTTTTTTATGGAAATGTGCAATTCCAGATATTCTATATTAGTTTGCTCTCATATGAATGCAGCTCCATACAAAATTTCAAAGCCATGTCTTAGAAATCCATAATTTATTTGCATCTTTAAAATGCTATAAAAATTTCAAAATTGGCATTTATGCACTTCTGCATTGATGACGACGATGATTTGCAAATAATAAAGTAATAATTAGTGTTGGAATACAACTCCAATTTTTTTCTTATATTATACAGTGTGATAAGATCTTATTCCTTTGTACGCAGTAAGTTTGTTTTTTCAATTTCATAAACAAATTCATAAATTTTTTTTAATATCCTTAGAAATTAATGCAGCCATCAAAAAATGTCTTCACTCCTGCCAAATTAGAAATATCATTACTGAACATTTTTGGAGTAGAGAAAAAAAGCATACAAAAGGCAAATAATAAAATTTGCTGATGAATAAGTGAGTGTCATAATGATAAGGCCGGTCACGCACATATCGATAAGTTTTGATTATTGATTTTTTTTTTCTCAAAAACCGTATACGAAAATCCATGTTTCAAAAGTTTAAATTTTGTAAACAAATTAAAAAAATCAATAAAGTTTCATCAAAATTTCACGATTTTTATTCCGAACTTTTATAAAATTTTTGGAATGCTGTTTTGCTATTGTAGTATATAAAAGTGTAATTTTTTGTTGGTGACGGTGTATAAAATAAATGCAAACATTCATTATACGGAACAAAACGCTAAACACCGTCAACAAAAAAAAATGCCAAAAATCAATGGTATTTCATAGCCAAATTTGATTTGCACTTTGTTATACTAAATTTAAATAGGCTATAAAACTGCATACCCAATTTTTTTTAATTCTGAATGCTGCGTGTAATTTCGGGAAACTTTGTTGTTTTTTACAAAGTTTGAAACTTGGATTTATAAGGTTTTTGTTATAGAATTGATTATTTTTTTAATAAACAAATTATTAAAATTAATTTGGAAAATACTAAATAATCAAATCTTAACAGTATGTGGGTGACCTTAACCTTATTTGAATTTTGTTCAAATGCATTTATTTTTCACTTGAATGCCTAGATTTCTAATATCCAAAGTTTTTTCTTTTTAATTAACATCTGAACCTATTTTTTTCTTTGGAAAGCCTTTTGATACCGATTTCGTTATGCTGAATAAAGTTACAAATTTTTATATATGTAAATACATACATATTTTTATATAGATTTATCGTGAAATGAGGTCTAATTTAATATTTTTTAGAAATTTTGTAGATTTGGGTGTAAGACCCTTTCAACGAATACTCTGAAAACCTTAAAAAAAATCAACTTTTTAACTAACTGAGTTAATATCACATATATATATTCAGCGCAGCTAAAAAATTACCGCATTTCATGTAAATGGCAATTTAAATCACTACATAAAAATGAATTTCTTTTACCAAAAAACGGTTAAAACTAGCAGAATTAAAAATATACGGTTTCTGACAATTTTCCGATATGTCTAACTGCAGTTGCTGCAGCTACATATATATTTCTCAATTTTTCACATTTTTTTCAGTTTTCACAAAGGACTTACCCAAAGCCACGGTTTTTTGATGTAAAATACAATTTTGTGTATTTAAAATCGTAACGATTCGGTTTTTATGACCTAATTAGTTTTATTTAAATAGATGTAAAATTATTTTTGCCTACATACTAATTTACAATCCTTTATAAACTGACCATTCGTTCAAGATCGCGCCCGTCAACTTTCAACGTCTCTTCCAATTAGTTAACTAATTTACAGAATATTTTGTTTTGCCAAAAAGTCCGGCTTTCGTCCTCTACACAACAAAGTGACACCAACATCATGTCATTGAACCGTCTTTTCCGTTGTTCCTCTTACGATCCACAGTTACTGTTCTATTGCATTTGTTTTTCTTTTGCATTTGGCAGAAGGGCAATTATCAAAACATTGAATTTTTGTTGTTGTTTGAGCACTTTCTCGGCAAGTGTCACTCAGTTTGAAGTTGTCCATCATTCTGGCTCATTTTAAATGTGAGGAGAGCAGTACTTTCCAATAAATGTATTTCTGATTTACATACACTTGTGGTCAGCTGATTAAGTTAAGTGACATTTTGACCAGTTTTGGTTA
>NW_016161383.1:20467-22113 GCF_001687245.7 Rhagoletis zephyria
TTATGAACCAGTTTGAAATGATGTTGGTATATGATCGTAACTTTATCCAAAAACAGATATTATTTTATAATCTGAGTGCCTGTGATTCCAATCGAGGAACACATACAGTGACCAAAAAATATAAATTAGGACTCTACATTTTAGAAAGGCTTTGCTATTTTTCTCTGTTTAATGTTTATTATTTTTTTATGAAAGTAAAGCTCTTTTTTAACAAAATCTATATACATCCAAATTTCCGACTTTGTGCAAAAATTATAAAAATTAATTCTGCAGTTTCACCAAAATTTCAAACTTTTTAATCAGAATCGTTAAAAAATCATTTCGTTGCAGTTTTGTAGCTCATTAAAATTGAGTATAATATAGTGCAAGTACAAGGTGCTGCACATTTGCTTCCCTATAAAAAAAAATTGTCCAACATACTTACTTTGTATGAAAAAGATGCGTAACACCGTTAACATAAAATTACCAACAATTAATGGTAGCTACTTCAAACTTGCACTTTATTTATATATAAAAAATTTAACGATTTTTTTGTTACAAATTCTGCGAGGTAAAAACTCCCGAGAAAAATATCCAACAAATTTATGATGTTACTATAAGGATGCTGTTTCAGGGCTAATACATCTAGGATCATTGACGAAGGTTTTAATATCTGTTAGCATTTGTGGAGAAAATTTGCAAAATTATTTTTTGTCCCGTATTCGGCTCCTATAAATATGGCCACCGTAGCGATACCCAAAACAACGTCCGCGGGCGGAACTTTTCAAAGCTCTCTCTACATTTTATATGGCCATGCACAGAGTAAAAGCTCTCTGAGCATCACTGATGTACATTTTGGGCGGCATGCTCTAGCTGCAAGTTGTCACTTTTTGGGGTTCCTAGCTCTTTTCTAAAATTTTATAGAAAATGTTAATATAAATGCTCATTTCTGAACTTTTTATCAAACAGTGATAGGCACCGCCTTGCCGGGCGTTGAACTTTTTTAAGCTTTCTATACATCTGTGCAGAGTAAAAGCACTCTCTGTCCATCGCTGCTCTAAGTTGAACTAAATTTTTTCTCCATTTTAGTAATTTGATGCGGCGTTTCAAATAGCTTCAAAACAGCAGGAAAGCAATTTGGATTGATATTTAGCAAGTATTTATATTTATAGATATATTCGCAAAAATCTCGCCATGTGCAGGAAAAGCACTTCTAATAAAGTTATTTGTCGTCACATTTTCGTAGCTATTCATTTAATTGATTTAGGTTGAGAAAAGAGTATTTATGATAGGGGAAAGCTTTTTCGTGATTCCACTATTGGCAACAGAATTACACTCATATGACGAGCCTTTATAAGTTTTCCATTCGTTCATACATATGTATGAATGTAGTGACAAGCTGGCAAGACGGCATCAATAACCGATAAAAAAGAAATAAAGCTTCTGCCTCGGGAATTCATGCTGCATGTGCACAGGCTCCCTTTGGTCACTACTGATCGAAAAACAAAGAGAATAAAGCACAAACATGCGATGTTTCATTGAATACGCCGAAAATATTGTTAGACGATTTTCGGCATATGACCGGCTTAAATTTTGGAGGTATGAAAGTAAGCAATCTAGGCAGTCTGTGATAGATTTGTTGTACCTTTTCGGGTATTGAAAAAAAA
>NW_016161383.1:25984-31022 GCF_001687245.7 Rhagoletis zephyria
TCCAAACAATTAGATGCTTGGTTACAATGCATCACTGGGTAAAGTTTGTCTTATAATGCCATATGTAGCGTACAGCATAAAGGGTGTTCATTTGAGAGTAGTGATTTCAGTGTTAGTGAGATAATACTCGCATGAAGAGGTCAACTTTTGAGACACAGCTTGTGCAGTTCTGTTGACAATCACCTTTGAATCAACACTGGGCAAAGTGTGTCTCGAAAAGTGGTCAAAATGCGAGCAGCGACGGCGGTGAAAAGTGTTATTTATAAGTTGTTTGAGCGGCGTTGAAGTGAAATAATAAATATTCGAAAAATTGATTTTAAAATTAAACAGCGATTGTCGGTTTAGTCGCTTTTATTTTCAATGCTAGAAATAGTGACTAGACCGAACACTCGTGCTATAATTTTAAAACAAATACAACGGTGGAAAGTAAAAACTGTGGCACTGTGTGAAACTCAATTTGCTATTTGCGTTTAAGCGAAGCAATTAGCTTCTTTGGTAGCTTAGCTTTAGATGATCGATTTTCTCATAAAGCTAGACAACCATTGAAGTTCGTTGTCTCGAAATCACCTGGGTGCGCTGGTTAACTTTTACACACAAAAGTAAAAAAAAGAGAATGTTATATGCTGTGAAAGTTTAAGAGTGAAGCGTGCTTGTGAGTTTTTGTCGATGAAAGCTCTTTTCATGTGTGTAATTTGAATTGGAAGTATGTAGCTTTCGTGCGCGTGAAAAACACCGTCAAAGGAACGATCGTTGTGATATGCTTCTTAATAATCATATCACAGTGATTTTCCTTTATATGGCGTTTCTTCAAAATCCACAGAATTTTATTGGGCGCGATTTCAAGTGATTTTTGTATTTTTTTTTTAACCAAACGCCATTTAAGTACAGGAAACAGTTACAGTGATCTATTTTTTATATTTGGATATATCACAGTGGCTGTTCCTTATATTATAAATCGGCACATCAACTTTATTTTTTGCAAATAGCTGAAGTTTTAAGCTAAATTTTTGAAAAAATACAAATATGTTCTTTTTGTTTCTTACAAGAGCGAATACTAGCGAACGTCATTAATGTCAAATTTTGAGACACAATTTGTGCAGTTCTGTTGGTAATTTTTCGGCAATCAACACTGGGCAAAGTGTGTCTCGAAAAGTGGCACCACAAGCAACGGATGTGAAAAAGTATAAACTGCAAAATTAGTGTTTGATTTCATCAAAAACTTAAAAACCTTTTCAGCGCCTTGTATCGAGATTCTCTTTGGTGCAGGTAAAGAATGAAGTGTACAATTAAATATAAAAAGCAATACAAAAAGTTGAGTAGTGAAAGTTTTATCAGAAAGCTTTTAAAGTTTTGTGAAGTGCTTTCGGGTGGCAAGTAACAAACTCAATCAAAGGAACGATCGTTGTGATATGTTTACCTTCGTTTATGACCCATATCACAGTGATTTTCTTTTATATTGAGTCTGTGCAGAAGCAACTGAGTTTTTAAGTTTAATCAAGTGTGAAAATTGAAATTCGAAATTGATTGCCATTTAAGTGCAGGGAACAGTTGCCGCGATATATTTTTGTTTATGACTATATATCACAGTGGCTGTTCTTTATATATTAGATTGGCTTTTCAACAAGAAATAATTTAGTGGTGAATAGAAAGAGAAACGAGATAAAAAATGGTTTGAAAGCAAAGAAAAAGCTGTATATCATGAAGTTTAGAAGGCGAATATGCCTTTTATTTGAATGCATTTTTGTGAAATCTTTCGCGTGTACTTCGTTTTTACTAGAGTTGGGAAGTTCACGTGCGTTCGAAGAACTAGGTCATTTAATTGATTGAACCAACTAGTTCGAAATTTAAAATGAGCTATTGGTCCAGGTCGCCAATTTATATAAGTATGCATATGTATTTAGTGGAAGAAAATGCGAAAGGACTCAGCAACAAAAAAAATTCAAAAAACAGCAGTAATTTTTAGCCCCTTTAAATGTGCACATTTTATACTTAAATTATGTAGCTGCTAAAAAATCTGAGAAAGAATTTGAAAATTTTGATGAAAATTTATTTTTAAATTTGTTGGAATTGTGTGAGTTTTCCAAAAAATTTTGGTTTTATGGTTTATGTTATACATTCAGCAATATTTTTATAAAAAATTTGCGTAAAGAAAGTAACATTTAAAATATTTGTAAATATTTTAAAAGTTATACATAGAAATTAAAGTAAATAGAAATTAAAAAATTTTAGTTGAGAAAAAGAAGTACACGCAAAGAATTTCACAAAAATGTGTTGAAATATTACTATTTTTGAAAAGTGCCATTTTGGCACTTTGTGCCAAATTGAAAAATTAAGTACCATTTGATGAAAATAGTGCCAAAAATGGCACGGTTTCAGCCAAGTTGGCAGCCCTGTACGTAAATGAACGAAAATTTTAGCCATTTTCCGTTCGTTTCCGGATACAAAAAATTATATGACAGCGGACTGTCTGCAAAATTTGCGTTTCTCTGCTGGTTGGGTACAGATATAAGATTCGTCCTACTAATATTAGGTCCATTCAACATCAAAAACTTGTTACGCATTGTTACCAGTACTTACAAGTTTTTACTGGAAATGCATTCAACAACACAAAAAATTTGCAAGATAGAGCGGATTCGTAACAACTTGAGAGAGCTGCAATACTTGCAAGAAAAAATTTTACTGGCAGGAATTTCCAGGGGTTAAAAAATAATGTTAATTAATGTCAAATTCAAATGTAAACGGGGACGGAAATAATCATAAGTTTTTAAAGTTTAACCAAAAAAATCAACGAGTTTTAATCATTGTAAAGCAATTTTAATTTTGACTATACTCACGTATGTTTTTGAACGCCCTATTACAATTTACAATGATAATTATTTTTCGAGTTTAACCAATAAATATTAAAGATAATAATTATTATTGAGATTTATTTTTTAATTAATTCATTCAAAAAACTCAAATGCTATACCAGCATGATTTCCGACGTATTCTTTCCAGAGGTAGCGACACCTTAATAAAGAGAATAAATCCCAAAACTTTCAGGTCAAAATTTCATAATAAAACTTAACAATAATTATTATCTCTGAGCGAAAAAAAAATAAAAATCATAAAATAATCATTATTTGTGATAAAAAAAATGATCAAATAACAATTATTAATTTTAAACGAAAAAAAATAAAAATCTAAAAAGAATGATGAACAGTTGAAATCTAATGTATATTGTTTGATTTTTATGACGATGAGAAATATTCCCAATTAAAAAGAAAATTGCACGACTTAACCATCAGAAAGTGTCAAAATGGCGTAAGTCGCAAGTTTTTACTAGTTTTGCGTTCAATAACTTTTTCTGATAATTTTCTCTTCTTACTCTATATTTTTCTTGTACGCTCTCGCTGCATGTACCTAATTACAGGAAAGGTTATTGAATGAACGTATTATATAGTAACGCTAAAGCGGCTAGATCTATTTGAATTGGGCACACATATGTAGCATATGCGTAGCCTGGGTTAACACATAGGAACTTTTTTTAAAGAGAGTTGCTACCTTTTAAAAAAATTAAAATCAGTTAATAAATAAGGTAAGTAAATAAAGTATTACAACAGTGCAGAAGTCAAACAAAAGAGTTTTAAAGCTATTTGTTTCGCAAATATTTTTGTAAGGGGCTTGCCACCTTAAAAAAAAGGTACAATCGAATAATTAATAAGTTAAATAAAGTATCACAATAATGTGGGCGCCAAAAGAAAACGCTTAAATATGATTTAATTCAAAAATTTACTTTAATGAAATATTACAAAATGCATGTCAAACGAAACAAGTTGAAACAAGGAGTTTTGAAGATGGTGTCACCTGTTTAAAAAATCGAATTCAAGTAAGCATTAATGATAAATCAAATATACCAATGAGAAATTGATATGAAACAAAGAGTCAAGGTGTATTAAACAAGGTGGTGTTGGGGCGACAGCTGAGTTTTTCGCCGTGGAGGCCATTACGTCAAAATGATGTGTTTGTTGTAACTCATACCAATGACAGTATGGACATCAGCGTATAATTTGTTAGTGTAATTTTTTACTTATATACGGCCAACACCACCTTGTTAAATACGCCTTGCAAAGAGTGTTGTATTTTTTATTCGAATCCATTTTTTAAAAGAATGGCAGAATGAGAAAATTATGTATTATACATTGTATACAAATTAACTACGAAAAGTAAGCGTTTTTTTACTCTGAAATGGCCAATGGTATGTATTATATTTTTAATATATTCGTTCGCATTCTTGATCATGCAAAACACAAATATTGAAAGTAATGTTTTTATAGAAAAATGAAAAATTGTAGATCTACGGAAGAAATATAATTTTTACTCTATTTTTTTCTTTTAAAGCTAAGTCATTTTTGAATGCACTGTAATCTTTTGTAAAAGGCTAACCGCAAACGAGTAGCCGAAGGTTATCTGGTTATGTGGTTATATTTTTAATTCAGTTTACAACAATAAAATACACTACAGAATAATAATTTTTAACCAGATAACTTGATAACCAGGCAATTGTGAACAACCACAATGTGTTTGGCAAATGAATTTTATGAGAAGCTTTTTCATGGCAGAAATACACACGGAGGTTTGCCGTTGCCTGCCGAGGGGAGAACGCTGTTAGAAAAAACGTTTTCTAATTTAGATGTTGCCCAGACTAGGGATCGAAACCAAGTCCTACGGCGGGGTAGTACGCACCTCTAGCCTCGCTATCTGAGATTGAGCACAAACTAAGTTTAAGGTGAATTGCCAAACTGAAACCAAAGTAAAGGTATTGTATGTAAGCATTTACCAAAAAAAAAAATCGCTTATAGCTTTTTGCGATATACACGAAGCTCTGAAAGTGCTAAAGAATACACTGTGCTTGTCTCAAGCCTCATTGAGCAATTTCTCTGCTTCTATGAATAATGCTCTGGCATTTTAGCTGAAACGTCACTATTATTACACAATTGAATTGCTAAATATTAGTATTTTTCTTAAATATATTTTGGGAAAATTTTATATTTTCAAT
>NW_016161383.1:36467-40385 GCF_001687245.7 Rhagoletis zephyria
ATAATACAGCGACAAAAGCGGAAAAGAGCAACGATAAAAATAGTTAGCGCCGCGGCAGATACATTCTATGTAGGTATGTACATATGTATATATGTAAAAAAATGCTTGCAAAAAAATAGTGCGGCAAAGGTGCCGGTACCAGTACTGCTGATGGTTGTTTTCCCCATCAAAGTTACCACGGTTAACAGCTATGAACATGCATACCATGTCTATCGATGCATGGATAAACACAAACATACATACATACATATTTACAAAGATACCGATATGCCGAAACAATAAATTGTCTAAACTGCCAATGAATATCGGTTTATGGATATGCGTGCGAAAATGAGTTTGCGTGCGCGATTGCCTGTGGGTGGCTAATTGAACTAGGGTAGCACACACACACACATAACCACGCACTAGACACTACACTTGTACGCACTTAAATGCGCGCTTTTATTTTTGCACATTGCGCCCACCATAGATGACCTACTTTGGCTGGTTGCTGAGAAGAAGGTTTTACTATGTTTGACTGAAACGCGTTATTTCATATAATTCACCATTGAGTAGCTACAAAAGCCTCAGTTAGACTTTGCTTGTGGTTTCGGCATGTTTTTAAAAAAATTAACAAAATGCGAGCGCGAGACGCTAAGGGCACAACGGCTCGAAACGCAACTGATAACAGCACGCGCAAGAGCAGATAAAAGTAATTTTGAGTATTTTGTTTTTTTTATTAAGAAAAAAAAGGCTGTGAGTTTGCAAATATTTTAAGGAAGTGGTAAAAATAAAATGGAGGCGTACGAAGTTCATTTTGGGGAAGACGGTCTTAAAGAAGGGAGGCTTTAAAGTGCATAATCAAAAGCGTGCAAAAATTGGAAGAAGATGTGTACAGTGAAAGTTACGGTGTTTTCGAAGACCTTATGATAGCGAATTCCAAGGTAATGTTTTTCGGGTGCAAGCTAATAATAAGATTCACAGGTGTTGTGTGTTTAAGTGGAAGCTTTTGATTTTTGTTTTGAAAATTTATTCTTTGCAGGGAATATTGAAATTTTGGGTATATGTATAGCTTTCTTCCTGTTGGAAGCTGAGGCAAAAAAATAGGTAATAAACTTTTACATTCATGAGAAATGCACAAAAAAATTATGCCAAGCTTTTACTAGTGGTTAATAAAAAAACACAAAAATCGACACTCGCATCCCGACGGTTGATCTTTAGTTAATTTTTTCCATTTCAGTATTAACAACATCTGCGCCACGTAGCGTACTAAGTCTTCTTTCATATTGCTTTGTCGTCATGATCTGAGCCATGTTTGAAGTTTCTAGCTCATCGGGAAATTGGTTAAAAATTGATTGCAAGATTTGATTACACACTTATACATTTTATATTATAAGCCAGTGACGATCAGAGAGAGCTTTTACTCTGCACTTCCATATAAAATCTACAGAATACTTTTAATAGGTTCTCCTGCGGACAAAGTTTTGGACAATTCGGGCCTGTTCGAGGCACGTAATAAAAGCAGCAACACTGAAGCGCTGATAAAAATTTGCAAGACTGTTGCAACTTCCTAATTGATAAAACGTTGCTAGAAATTCACAGCGAGCGTGATGCTTTATTAATTTGCGCAACACTGCGGTTGTGATTGCAACTCGAACAAGGCCCTTTTATTGAGGAAAATGCTTTCACATAGTGGAGCGGCGAGCAAAGAGCATCGAGCAAAGCGACGATTTCAAACGCATATGTTTCAATGGGAAAGCGCATAGTGAAGAGCAAAGCGTACATAAACGTTTGTAATTGAAGCTTTGCTCAATGCTAGCTCTTCGCTTTGCTCAACGCTCCACTATGTTTTTACCCTTAAGCGTCCTATAGCAGTGTTGCCGAAAGAGACCGTTTATTAACTGCTAGCCGTATGTGAGTTTTTTCGAAAGCTTTCAAAAACTTGACACACGTGCGGGGTTGCCGCTGACCTATAAAAATATTTACCATCCACTTGAGAAAAATCTACCAAATCTGGAAAATATCTACCAATAATAATAAAGTCCTTGTAATAAAAGCTATAGTTTTGTTATTTTTTTATTTATTTTAATTAAAACTATAGCTTTTTATTTTTTTAGTTATTTCAATAAGAATTACATTTTTTCTTTTATTTAACTAATTATACGGTATTTGAGTCATATTATTGGCATATTCGCAGTTTCCTTCAACCAAAAGCGGATGTGATGAAACCAAAGGCAACAACGAAACTTCATAATTTGAAAAACTTCAACTCGAGTTATTATAAACAAATACAGTGACTCAAAAAAAGCACTTTTTTAAGTAAACATTATTATATATATTTTTTAAGTAAACATTTTTGTTGCTTTAACTCCATAAAAATTAAGGACTCAAACTATATACAACATTTAGAAAAATTCAGAAAATTTGCGTCCAAATTTCGAATTTTTTACTCTGAATTTTTAGAACAATTTAAGGTACCGAGTTTTAAAGCAAATAATACTTGAGTATAGCTCACAATGTGCTTCCCGTTGATTTTTTTTTTTAATTTTTTGCCGCCAGTCTTTTGTGTTTTTTTCTTTATTTAACAATTTCTATTGATAAAAAATGGCGTTGATTTAATTTTTTTTGCGAACAATCACAGTGCGTCATTACATACCTGTCAATTTTTTCTTTATATGTATTTAAATAATCATTTCATTTCCTCGGGATTCCAGTAAAATGAGTTTTGAATGGAGCACAATATGTTCGCCTTATATCGATATACATTTATGTATATGTATGTAAGCATATAAAAAGTATGTAAAGAAATTTATAATATAAATATAACTACGAAAAATAAATCGGGAACGAAAAATTCAACAAAAATATAACAAAATGAGAAAAAATTTACCTTTTTACCAACCCAAGTTTTTTCTACCAATTTTGGTAACAATTTACCAAAGTGGCAACCCTGCAGACGTGCTTGTGCAATTTCCATATGTGTTCTATAGATTTTAGGTAGACGTCTCTGTCTGGTCTTCACTCTATTATAAAGACCGCATAGGTCGAAAGCTCTCTTTAGACGATAAAACTTGTTGGCAAAAAAAGAAGCTATTGAACACTTTATGTCGGAAATAAGGCAGGGTTTAACGTGAGAATAAAAATTAAAGCTTAGTTATTACATTTAAATAACCTAGTATGTACCTTATTTTTATTCTCTTTGTAGGCTTCACTTATGTCGTAAATCCACCAGAAATTCCACGCGTAGCCTTCGGCTCCGGCATGGAGCGTATTACCCTACCGATTTCAGGGTCTGGTCTATCACCATTTATGCGTAAAATACAAGGCGAAGTGCGCGATTTTCCTGGCCCATTTGAATATTACAACACCAAGGGACTGGATAAAAAAGTAAATGAATTAAGAGGGTTTTCTTGCACTGAAGTTTTGTAGCTTTGCATCTCGCGTTCTTTTTACCTCTTCTTTTAGTATCCTTCAACTCTCGGCTTTTCTTCTTTTGCAAGCAGACTACCACGCCTACCGCCCACTGAAGTATCGCGAAGCCCGTTCGCATACAACGTTGTGCCAAAGAAGAAACTCAAACAAGTGGCGTGTCCATTCAATGTGGGTACCAAGAGAGATGATCTAAAGAAACTGCTAACACCAAGGTGATTTAATTTTGCTTTTGCCCAACTCAATTATGTATATTGAATCTTTTCTTCCTCCACTTAGCCCAGCCGATTACGCATCTATCAAACCCAAACCCAGCATGAAGATATGCTCTGCTTTCGGTTCTAAACGCATCATTTGGCCTGCAGTTGCGATTATTTGCACGCCAATGAACACAGCAAAATGTTCGAAGTGCAATAAGACACCCATTGGCGATTATTATCATCAATTTCAATTGAATTTGGATATGTGTCGACGTTGCATGAATAAGCAGTTGAATATGCTGAAGCGTTG
>NW_016161383.1:44542-52121 GCF_001687245.7 Rhagoletis zephyria
GAAGCGATTTGCAATTACCGATTGCTTTTTCATAATTAAGTTAAAAAAATATTTAAATTCCATGCTGGTTGTAATGGGAATTGAACTCTGACCCTCTGGAAATTAGCAAATTGTGGCCAGACATGTAAATGTGCATTTAAATGTTGAGTTTGAATCAACACCACGCGGGCGTGTTATGAAAGTATTATTTTTAAATACGAATATTTTTAAACGATAATCAAATAGATAATATTCATGTTTACTAAGCATTATTTCCCTCAGTGAATTCATAACATTTTTCTGAATATTACAACGCGTTTTTTCTCTTAGTGTAGTGATTTTTGAACTTTTATTAAAATTTGTGCAATCAAATCAAAAACCGGGACACTAAAACGAAACCCGGGACATTTTAAGGTTGGACCGGGACACCGGGACAAATAGTCTAAAACCGGGACATGTCCGGGAAAACCGGGACGTCTGGCAGCCCTATCCAATGCATGATACAAAAAAGAAGGTTGTTTCTTTGTCACTTTTCGGGCGCCATATTAACTACCTGACAATTAAGCAGATTGTGACGTTTCGTGCTACCATACATAATCCTCAATAATCATTTATTTAGTGTAAAAACAAAATATTTAGAAAACTAAAAGGAAATTTGTCTTCGATCTGAGCAATAACGAAAATTGAACCTCATACATCGCCATATTTGAAAAAGCAACCAACTGACTTTTTCTTTGAAATAAAAGACCGGTAAATATGTTGTCCTCCGCAAAAATCAGCAATTATTAAATTAGTTTCTTCTAAAACCAGTCACCGAAAAGGATTTGGATGTGCTTTGCAAAGGTAAGGCTTTAATTTCGGTGCTTCATGCTATGATAGATATTATAGTTATGGACGATAGGAGTTACTGCCGGTTGAACTGGCACCCAGAGTTTGGAAGTAAGTAGTTAGAGCGCTGCCCAATGCCTTAAGTGCAGTTTGACTGTCACTGCAAACATGTCAGCCTGGAAGACCGAAGCATACTTCCCCAGAGAAAAGTCCAAGAGAGAGTCAGTTTTGGAGCCATCATTGAAGATTCGATTATGTGTGATTCCGGGCTCAGTGCTGGTATTAAACCAGCATTCAGCCGCAGGGAACTAATCATTATAGAATCTCTTCAACAAAGGTAAGGGTGGCGTACTATCCTGTGTGTGTTCAGATCTCTGCCGCTAGTAATTTCCGCCTTGCCCCACTCAGTGTTATACCAGCATCCATTTCTTTAGCAGCAGTGCATAAAGAGCAGCGCCACGTATTGTAGAGAAAGCTGCAAGACAGCACACGGCAGTAGTTCTTTGAAGTTTAGCAAGCAGACTTCCCACGCTCTTGATTGAGAATCTTCTCCACTATACCACTGACGCATAGATAATTATGGGTCTGATCATAGAGGTTATAAATCCAGAGGATTTCCTATGGAGACACACCCCACGTTTTGCCAAAGACCCGCTTACGCTGCCAATTCTTTAGAGGTTTTGTGTTCCACGTTAGATTTACACGACAGTTTTGTATCCTGAATTACTTCTGGATTCTTCAGTCTTATAGGAAATTGCCTTACTATACAACATATACCTTTTGAAGAGTTCTAATATACGAAAGCCGTGTGGAGCTGCCGATACAGGCATACATATGTATATTCATTTGTGAACACAGGAATAATCTAGCTTATAATAATAAATTGTTAACACACTGTAAAGCGTTTCTTATTCATCATGAAAATGTTTGTTTATTTTATTTGAAGTTTGCAAGAAAAAAACAACGAATCAGTACAGTTTTCGGTTTTGGGGATAATAAATGCAGTTTATTTTCATTTTAGCCGCGCACTTTTTGTAAATTTTTTATTCGGTATACATATATTTTTAAACTAAAATAAATTGAGTGCCTAACAAAATATAAAAAAGGAAGGTATTGCCTGCGTCATATTATAACATGAGTCTTACTGATTATTATTATTTTTTATTTCTAAGACTTTCCTTATGTTCTGGATGTCCCATTGAAGCCTGTTGTTGCCTTTGGAAGTGTAATTAATTGGGAACGTTGGCCTCAGTGTACTGCAAGTATTACTACCATAAAATCAACTGCAAGTCATTCAAGAATATATAGCAGTTTCTCGAAAGACGTCCCAATGGTTCCTCAGCCACACGATTTTAAGGTGATGGCTGATAAAGTTTAAAGAGCCAAGATAGAAGTGATTAGGCGGTAGTCCTATTAAACTGGAATCATTAAGTCTTAACGTAGACTCAGTTAGACTCGTTGTGATACCGTATTAGGTTAGCATTTATCCCCTAAGAACTATAACTTTATCGTCTAAGAACTAGCTCTAATAACGGAAAACCGATTTGGCATTCTATCCAACTAAATAATGTCTGACAGAGACAGAGACTGCGGAGCTTGTGACATGTTACTTCCCGTTTTCTTTTTAATGGCGAAAGAATAAGAGCAAGTACTATGCATTTGTGCACCCGTGCCTTCAAGGCCAGTGGTTGACAATAGCTGCTTCGGAGTAGGGATCTATAATATACAATCTATAAGGCTCCTTTTCACTTTGACTTTTAGTCTGAGATACAGGCCTTGAAAGCACAAGAGGACACCTTCAGCTTTTCAGTACCCATCGTTTCCAGCCACCAGGTTTACCTCATTGGAGGACCGGGGAAATGAAGTGGCTGATATTCTCGTCAAAACAAAGTGCTGCAGGAAAATACATAGGTATTTTATAGGTCTACCATGTAGCTCCGTTAGACGAAATTTTTATATGTATGTGAATGCAGAAATAAGCGCAATATTACTAGACTTCTTCTCATTTTTTAAATTGCAAAGTTGCATATAAATTGTAAACTTTTTAGTCAGAGTTTTTGGGTATGCACTTTTATAGCCCATTAAATTCTAGTATAATAAAGTGCAAGTTTTAATGAATTATGCATTTTTCCATATAAAAAAATCGTAGAATATACTTTGTATGGAAGGAAATGCGTAAAAAGAAATTGCCAAAAACCAACGCAATTTTTTAGCAACTCAAAGCTTGCGCTAGAATTTAATGGGCTATAAAACTGCGTACTCAAAAAATTCTGAAAAATCTGATTAAAAAGTTGAAAACTTTAATGCAACTTTGCAATTTAAGAAATCAGCATCTAAATGATTTTCTAGTGAACTTTGGACAAAAGAAATTTGAAATACTATGTTAATAAAACCAAAACCCAATTTTTTTTTTGTTTTTCAACGAAATTTTTTGGGGGTTGAATATAATGATTATATAATGGCACTATTCGAACCCTTATTTTTCCATTTTTTATCTTATTCCTCACGAAAGATTTACGATTTTGTCCATCGACACTCCCAGTGTACGATACACTCTGGAGCGGTTACGGTAAAGTTTTTCCAAAACTTTGACAACCTCTCAAATTATCGACTTTGAAATTGAATAACCTCAGTCGGCCGGTGGTTACTAGCGTTGCCTGAGCGTTGACCCAGAATACAGTCAGCGATATAAGCGCAGCGCCATTTGATATACTTTCTGTAGTACCTTTGATATCTGTTGTCATAATTTGTTGGTATCCTCAACATTTAGATAGATATCTAAATAAGATTTGGCATAAAGTATTTACCTATTACCTCATGTCGTTTGCGTGCTAGGGCTAAGTGCTGGCAAAGATAATGTAGGACTATTTTTGCTTCGAGATTACAGCTGCGGCGCCGAGTTAGTGTAGCTGTCCTATATTAGCTGCATGTTCACTGAGAGCCAGTATTCCATTATCGCGGTTATTAGCCTAACGGTATCTTTTGACTTCCTTAAGAGATCTTCCATTTTCATGCAGTGCGTCAAGACAATCCTTGCAGTTTTGCAGGCTTGTAGGCTGTTCCTAAGCATTCCGTCCACTCGTGCGACTTTCAACCTTATTTCTATCTTGATTACTCCGAGTAGACAAATAACTGTCTCCGCTTCGAGTTCTCAATGAGTTGCTCCGGCTGTAGCCAATAGATAGTTCTCTACTTACTGTGTCTGTTTTTAAATTTGAAAATCCAGACTTGTAATCTGTGGCTCCTTTGGAATTTGCTATTGGTGAGGCTAGTGTTAGGCGTGCTGCTTGGGGCTATGTGAGAAAATTTATGATTTTTGTAGTTGTTTAAAGTTACTTTTCAATCATCTTCAGGCCTTTTGATTCACCAGCACTTCCGCTTGGATAGTGCTAGCTAAGTTAAATAGTCGGAACGTGAGAGGGAGGGACGTCCAGCATCTCCGGGAAAACCAGTAGAGCTTTCCCCAATTACTGGGCCGTGTAGACAGCTTGGGAGGTATGTAGTCTGATTGTTTTACAGATTCTGAAAGGAAGACTTCTAAACCCGTTTCGGCTCGACTTCTGACATATGTTGTTGTTGTAACAGCATAAATATACTCCAAAAGTTTTAAGGAATGCTGCTGCATGAAGATCCTTGGCCAGATATAAATCTGAATAATTCTGGATATGAAGACCCTACTATCATCGGAATGACCTCGTAACATATTGCGGAGTCCACTAAATGCTATTAGACTAGGTACTATCCATCTATTTTGAAATATTAAGACCGAATTTTGAGTCTCACTGTTGGCAGCGATCTCTACTAAAACCATTAAAATCGAAGTAAACATTTTCTCTTACCCTCCTCAGTTACCTTCAAAGCTTGGATATTCTGCGCTCGCCAGTAAAGCGCCTCGTCTAAATCAGTTAACAAAACGATATGATGCATCTGTGGGAAAATATCAAATCGAACTTGAAAAACCGGTAAAGCAAAATTACAAACCGTTTAATAGTGGCGAGAGTTTGGAGAAAAAGCCAAGTTTCGCCACACCTGGGTAAGCAAGAACTTGAACAAATATAAACTCTCTCTCTACCCTTCTACTCATCCAGCCCTGGCAGCTATCCATATCATGAGAAATTGCCCGGATTAAACTATTGTCTTGCCTTCGGTAAACGCCGCATCATTTGGCCTGCCACTGCGGTGTTTTGTACGTATAAAAATTTTGCTAAATGTTTGAACTGCGAGCAAGTGCCGATTGGTGATTATTTGCATAATTTCAAATCGAAAACGAGCATTTGCAGACGCTGTATGCGGAAACAACTGGATAATTTGCGGCAATGTTCGACGAATGCTACAATGCGCAAATACAAGCTTAAGGAATTGAAGGAATTCAAACCTGCTCGTTATTGTGGTTTCTATCACGATCACCGGACCAAAGATAAGGCGTTGCCGCTCATCTCTAGAGCAGAATTGCGTAAGAAAATCGAGCTGGAAAACTATTTATATGGATACCAGCCGGTGTGGGGTAAACGTTGTCTTTATACAAAAAAGTAGGAAGACCACAAAATGTGGAGGGCAAAGGTCTCCGAATAGGCGCTCATTGCATTTGGAATATTTCTATGTACATATTAAGGTAGGCAGAGTAACCTATGATGGCATGGTGGAATAGCACAGGTCATTATACTCTGATGCTAGAAAAATTTAAAAAGGTAAAGAAAAATATATGTATTATGAAATACAAAAGAATAAAAATTATACTCAAACTAATATAAACTAAAAATGTGTAATAATAAATTATAACAATGTGGTGTACGAACATTTTTATAAATATTGGTTTTATTCGAAAAAGTGCGTGACATATCGAATTATATAAGTAAAACAGCGAGCTGTCTCATTTTCCCCACTAAGGGAAAACTGAGGGAATTATTAACAAAAAAGTTCAAATTTAAGAAAAATTTCAAGTACCGGTAACTCGAAATCTCGAGCCAATCTGGCAAAACCCGGCGACGCCATTGAACTTAAACTGGTCCAGTTAAGTAAGATCAGCTATCAAAGCTTTTGTCCAGAAAAAACGTTCAAAACCTAAGCACAGTGTTTTAAACGAAGAAAAATTCATTTTCAGAGCTCTAAAAATTCTCTTCTAAATATCTAAAAATTTTGACGTGATACGGATTTTCTGAAAACGGCATCGCTGTATAGAGCCCAAAATGAAGTCGACTTGTTTGGCCGTTTAGTTGTGACACTTTTGCCTCCATACGTGAAAATTTTGCTTAAGCAGCCGACGGTGTCGAATATTTTCAGAATCCTTTGGATCTACGACCTGCGGGCAAATAACTTCTTCCTCAGGGTATGCGCTTTTGTCCACGAAGTCCGGCAAATTTGTTTGGAGAATATTGAGATATACTTCCCTGTTCATTATTCCTTTAATATTAACCAACGGCACCAAATACCTGGTATACACTGCAGTGGTAGGGAAGCCGAAAATATGTTTTTAGTTCCAGCTCCGGGGAGAAAACAACTCCCCCGATCTCTCCGTCGAGTTTGTAGCCATTCGTATCAGGATGTGAACCTTTAACCGAACCGACACTTTTCTTAAATGTGTGATCCGAACCGAAAACCAAACAACTTTTCATAAGGGTTAAAAGGTTGGTTTCAACCAATTTCAACAGATAAATTTACCCACTTTTTTCATTTTGTTAAATATGGTAGTACCTACCATGTTTGTTTACCATGTGGCAATATCAAATGTAATAGCAACCCATCTCATTTTACGGACACTTGACACTTAGCCTTGCGCGTTGTTGCATTTGCGCGTTTTTTTATGATTTCCGAACCGTTAAACCGAATCGAAACTCTGGTTAAAAGACCAAAAAACCACTTTGACGAACCAAACCAAAAGTGCAAAAACGGTTCGAACCGTTGAACCGAACCCACAAAAATGTTTCATTCGGTTCACGTCCCTGATCAGTATACATGTTTATAGCATTGCATATGTGGTGGGGCCTGGTGTCCCAGTCTTTGCGGGTTGGTATACTAATTTTAAAGTTTTTGTTAAAGGTGGTTTTCTTGATGTGTTCCATTGTGTTGTCATACCAGAGCAGCTGCTGCGAGTTAAGGGTGTCTAAGGAATCGCTCAGTTTTAGCTGGGTTAACCTCAAGACCAAGTAACCAGTGAAGAAATAGCGGCTTCTAAAAGATCACATGGAGGTTATGGAAATTGTCCCTGTACAACAACCTTATATCCAGCCGCCTTACGCACAGCGGCAGTTGGTTCACTGTCACTACCCTTAGGAGTGAAGGGAGGACACCGCGCGGTGGAGTGTCCCTCCTTACAGATTTTTCGTCTGTTTTCCACTTCCGAGCTCACTATCATGCTGGTGAGCAATTGTTGGATGATCCGAACCCGAGTTTTCTCCACCCGCAGGCCCCATAGAGCCGAGGCCATCGCACACGGGAGGACATTGTTGAAATCCTTTGCTAGATCGAGGAATGCTACTAATGCAAATTACTCTATTTCTAGTTATCGCAAGTGGAGGGCGAAATACGTGAGTGCGAAGAGCTTGAAATCTAGCCGACAGGAAGAATGCCCGAAAATTTTACCAGAAAGTTAGGCGACTTACGGAAGGTTTAAAGACCGGAGCGTACTCTTGTAAGAAGAATAATGGCGACCTAGTAACTGATGTCCAGAGCCTACTTAAATTATGGAGGGAACACTTTTCCGCCCTAATAAATGGTAGCAGTACGGAAAGTTGCGGAGGAGGAGAACCCAAGCCCGCAGTCGATGATGACGGAG
>NW_016161384.1:0-682 GCF_001687245.7 Rhagoletis zephyria
ACGTCTTTTTATTCATGATCTCAAAAAAAGAATATTTCATTATTTCCATAGCTAGAAAAATATATTGCACATGATTTATTTGAAAAAATATTTGCCGATTTGAAATAATTTAATTCAACGTTTGCATTCTTCATAAACCCGTTTTTATGAAACATAATTGAGGGTAAATTTACAATATCCGAAATACCCCTTTTTAATAAAAACCAAGAAAATTTGGAGTTTTTGGAATTAAAAGAAGATAAGGCACTGGAAACGCAACATAAAACTTTGCCATTGCTTGCATTCCGGCAACAAGTACCAGATTTAAAATATCCGCTGTTGAAAACAACTGCGTGCCCTATATTTTCAATTTTTGGTACAACGTATAACTGTGAGACTTTGTATTCTACAATGAAACTCGTAAAGTCAAAATACCGTTCACAATTAGTTGCATTCGGGTGCCTGTTAAATTTTGAAAGTTATCAAAAACTATCAGCTTGCAATGTAGGGGAAATTGAGAGAGCAAAGTGATATTTCATTTTTAGGGGAAGCTGTTAGTTTCTGCTGGAAAATTTTTTGCCAACAGCAATTTGCCAACAAGAAAACAGCTGATCAAAAACACCTGGTTGTAATTTACGCAAATCCCTAAATTGAATTTGATGGTTTAGAAGTTAAAATAGTACAATGCGACTAATTAAACTTG
>NW_016161384.1:707-15127 GCF_001687245.7 Rhagoletis zephyria
CATACGATAAGGCAAATAATAACTTAAAACATTTCAAAAACATCAACTTGTATAGTGTCGGAATAAAGCAAGAAAAGCATGAGAAAAACACAAACATTTTTATATTTATGATTGTGTAATAAAAAACACTGGCTTACAACAAAAATGCGCACTGGATACCACTATCCAATTCCCATGCACAATCGCTTGCTGATTCGAAAATCGAGTATTTTTTCCATAAAAAAGTTTTCGAGATATTTGCAATTTACCGTTGTTCATCTTAAAAAAAAGTGGTTCCACTCAATCACGTATGTATATCTTATACGAAATGCAGCAAATGAAAGGTAGAAAAACTCTCTATAAACAGTATATATCAGTGGTGTCCAACCGAGTTCGCACCGAGGGCTACTTCGAAACCATTGCTATGCTTTGCGGGCACCGACTAAATTAACTTCAATCTTAATTGATCCCTAGAAAAACCTTTATTTATTGATAAAATTTATACAGCTAGCTTAAATAAAGGAATGCACTTATTTAAGTAAAGAACATTCGTTGTAATGTGACAACAACAATTTCCTCTTAGTCTATACAGCCGTTTTCCATTTTGAATCATAACTCGATTTTTTGGAAACAGATAAAACTGGTACCATAGAGAACATATCGTCACCTTAAATGCAAAAATCTGTTACTAACATTGTTACTTGATGCGCAAAATGCCGTGGCTAACCAAAAACTTTTCATCGCATTAAAAGTCCCCACATCGTTTGACGCGAAAAAACTGTTAGTTACGGATCGTTTTTCGTATTTCGATCGTAAATGAAGAAATTTTTCCACATAATGCGCTGGATTGTACCCCGCGAGAATTCCCGAATCCAAAAGAAGAGCAAACAACGGGAAAAGGTGTCAGTTTTTCTCTGCCAACAGCCTCTTTCATATGTCGATTTTCTCCACAAACGCTTAGATTGCAGTCATAATTTCTGAAAACTTTTATTGAGATTATTTAGTTTTGCAATTATATTACTTAAAAAGGCCAAGCCGGAGAGCCTTATACGTGGTCATTGAGAATTTCTTCATTAATGTCTTTGGATTTCAGATATATATTTATTTACAATTGCCTAATCTCATTTAAGATTGACTATTATAACTTTCAATTTTGAAGCTATCTCATTTAAAATTCATGATTTTCATTTTCAATTGACACTTTCGCAACCGAAAATGGCTTAGTTCGATACAGAGTATTGTTGTGTCCATCTTTTTGTTTGGGGGTGCTTAAAATACAGGCCGCGAACTACCAGTTGGACAACACTGGTATATATCAACGGTGGGCAATCGCGGCTCTTTGAGCCAAATGCGGCTCTTTGCTTAGCAAAGTGCGGCTCTTTTTATCGTCTTCTTGCTCAGAAAATTTTGGCTCTTTTTACTCTTTAAAATACATTGTTCTTTGCTGGATATTCTTTTCCATTGTGTTGTTTTTTTATTTTATCTTTTTTATATACACATACGCAAATTGAGATCGAACATTACCTGCAATTGGAGAATGAAAATTGGCTTTCTGACGTAATGTTCTTTACCGATATGATGGAACATTTGCAAAACTTGAATTTGTCTCTACAAGGAGATAATAAGAATGTTTTTGATTTATCGAAAATTATTTTAAGTTTTGAAGCTAAACTACGTCTTTTTATTCATGATCTCAAAAAAAGAATATTTCATTATTTCCATAGCTAGAAAAATATATTGCACATGATTTATTTGAAAAAAGATTTGCCGATTTGAAATAATTTAATTCTACGTTTGCATTCTTCATAAACCCGTTTTTATGTAACATAATTGAGGGTAAATTTACAATATCCGAAATACCCCTTTTTAAGAAAAACGAAGAAAATTTGGAGTTTTTGGAATTAAAAGAAGATAAGGCACTGGAAATGCAACATAAAACTTTGCCATTAGTTGCGTTTTTTTACTCATTTCCAGTAAAATCCAGTAAAAGTTTTTACGAATTTTCATGTTTTGGCGTTTTCGTACGCAAAAACTTGCAAAGTAGGGGAAATTGAGAGAGCGAAAAATGACAGCTGAAGTTGCAAGTTTTTACTGGATTTTACTGGATAAATTTTTACTTGTAAGAATTTGCCAGTACGAAAAACAGCTGTTGCTGGATGAAATTTAAACTAATAAGGAAACTGTTTGTGGCTTTTTATTGTTGAATTTCACAAAATAAACCTATTTAAATACAAAATATATTGTTCTATAAGGAATTTGCTGCGAATAAACAACCAATTTATGAGCTGTTCATGAAACTTGCAAATTATTACTGGAAAAGCGTTCGCGTACTTTTTTGCAAATTTTTTCTATGAGAGCGAATTTTTAGAAATAATGTTACTGGAGAGTTACTGGCAATTTACTGGATAATTTGTAAAAAAACACAACTATTGCTTGCATTCGGCAACAAGTACCAGATTTAAAATACCCGCTGTTGAAAACAACTGCGTGCCCTATATTTTCAATTTTTGGTACAACGTATAACTGTGAGACTTTGTATTCTACAATGAAACTCGTAAAGTCAAAATACCGTTCACAATTAGTTGCATTCGGTGCCTGTTAAATTTTGAAAGTTATCAAAAACTATCAGCTTGCAATGTAGGGGAAATTGAGAGAGCAAAGTGATATTTCATTTTTAGGGGAAGCTGTTAGTTTCTGCGGAAAATTTTTTGCCAACAGCAATTTGCCAACAAGAAAACAGCTGATCAAAAACACCTGGTTGTAATTTACGCAAATCCCTAAATTGAATTTGATGGTTTAGAAGTTAAAATAGTAAAATGCGACTAATTAAACTTGTAAGAAGTATGTAAATATTCGTTTAGTCAGTGAACTGTGTCAGAATAGTCCTATCCTGTTTCTGATTTTTTTTCTTACGTTGTTAATTTTACACTTTTGAATGCAAACAAAACTTCTAACTTGGAAGTTTCTGCAAATTTTCTGTTCGCGTACTATTTTGGATATTATTCTCTTGTGAGGGAACAGATGACATTTCGCCGGAATTTTGCTGTTGTACATTTTTTACTGGAGATTTTAAACGAACGTACCTATTGACTAACCACCATTTAGCAAAACTGTTACAAACGGCTTTAACTGACGTAAAACCAGATTTTGAAAATTTGGCCGAAGAGATCTTTTGAATGTTCTTTAATATCTATCTTACGTACATTAGTATAATAATAAAATTAATTGAGGGATTCACAACGTTGTCGCAAGTATCATATGGTTGTATGACGTAAACTTTTGAAGCTGAAATAAATGTTTAGATAACTTAAACGACAACCAACTATTTTTTGACACAGCAGATATTCATAATAAATTAAAACAAATTCTAAATTTAACAAGAAATATGAGCAGCAAGGATTGTTACTCATACGCCATGTACGATTATGTACACACACAACTTTTTATTCACATACATATCTATAAGTTTAATTTCACCAATTACAAAAACTAAAAAAATAACAACAAAATTTTAATTCTCTATGTAGGTTCAAATCGACTTTAGTTATTTGTACCCACATTCAACATCTGTACTCGATAAATGGGTGACCTTTAAACTCAAAATAATACCATTACTTAGTGAGAAGTTGTCGGAACCGGCGCACTTGGAGGAACTGGAAAAAATAAGATCAGAAGATAAAGGTTTGTCAGCTTACTTAATAAATGGTTGCACTTTTTATAATTTCTTGTTAAACATGTAGGATCAGACCAACTCATAGCGCTACTAGTACATGTTTTGCTGCGTCCAACTATAAAAAGAAAAGCGAATAGCGTAAATAAGATTCGCAGATATCATTTCTTCTTCATGCAATTACGGCCAACGATGTTGAAAACAGAAAAACAGAAAGCTGAAGACCTCTCTTTACGACCGCGGTGAGACCTTACAACCAATTGTTACTGCAGTTGGTTATAATTTAAGTGACGCAAAATTTNTGTAGAAAAGCTGAAGACCTCTCTTTACGACCGCGGTGAGACCTTACAACCAATTGTTACTGCAGTTGGTTATAATTTAAGTGACGCAAAATTTCATGTTTATTTTGATGAAATCAAATATAAGGTGCCTTGTTTTTTAAGCGCATTTGATACCTTGTTTAAAGTGTATTGAATTTAAAATACCCTGGCAATAGTTTAGAGTTTTGGATGTTAGTTCAAAAATATTTGTATTGTATGCTCAAGCCATCTCCAAATGTACTGTGTTTCATTAACAACCTAAAATATTATGTTCATACACCTCAATTATTTTATTATTTCAATATAGTATTGTGTAAGCAAATTTTTCAAAATGTAGATTTTCTTGCAACTCACTTTAAAATTTTGCATAATTTAACATCTTCAAGCACATTCTTTTGCGTTCACTGTAGTCACCATTTCCAGGGGCTTAAGCCTTTTGCAAAAAAAAAAACATTTTAAAAACGCTAATTCATGTATTTCTTTTTCAATTAATTCATTAAATATAAACAGCAAAACTAATTTTACTCAAGATGAAAGCCAAATAGAAAGTTACAATGATTTTACATGTTCAAACAATTTTCTTGAAACAATTCTTCATAAGTGTTTAACTAATTTGCACGACAAATCAAATTTTACCAGAAAAGATATAGATCTACTTGTGAATGATTTAACGCCATTACTATTTTTATCGCTAGCGACCTTTGTGGAGAAATATTTATTGAAGAACGAAAAGGAAATAAATATGCAGAATATAAGGAGTGTCATTTTATTTTTAAAATATACATTTTATCAAATGAAAACGTTTCATAAATTTGTAAAAGTACTTAAAGAAAAAGATGCTTGGGAAGATGCTAAAGAATTCGAAATCGATAATAGGGTACTACCCGTAATTGTAAATAATGAAATAGTTTTTACAGAAAAACAGAGCAAAGGTACTCTCGTGCCAATAAAATTTCAGATAAAAAGATTTTTCGAACTACATAACGTTTTAAAAGATATTTTATGTAATACTTATGAAAGTAAGGGAAAATTGAAAACATTGTGAATGGAAGGAAGAAATTTAAGCTTTTCCTAAAAAAGGTGCTATTCCATTTATTATTTATTTTGATGATTTTGAAATTAATAATTCTTTAGGGTCGCATAAAGGAGATCAATCTACAAAGCTACTATCTATTATACTTTCCCTTCAATTCCTGATCACCATCTTTCTTCTTTGGAAAACATATTTCCAGCTCTATTTTTCAACAGTGAATATAAAACTTACGGAAATGAAGCCTCTCTAAAATTTTCAGTGGAAGAAATAAAAGATCTTGAAGAAAATGGTATAAATATTCAAATGGATGGTATAGAAAAACAATGCTTCTTTGTATTAGATTAAAAACTTAAGAAGTATTCGAAATATTAGTCAGAGTTTAAGTGATGTGATCTAAAACCGTGCAGGCATTTCTAAGGGAAGAGAGGTCTCGCATAGTGTTTGTTTTTAATTACATCAAATTTCAAATCACCTTATACAGAAAAAACTTTTTAATCAAAAAAATAAAACTACACGCTAAGGTTTTTAATTTGACCTTCCATTCGAAAAAACTGCAAATTTAATGGCTATCACAAAAAAATCCTTCTCGTATAATATACATATGTATGTACTGAGTTAGATCGATATGACTTTTCGACAAGGTGGTAAGTCTAATCAAAGATATTTTCAAACTAAAGCTTTCATAAATCTATTTCTATTAACATCCATATCTAAATATTTCATAAAACTTGTGTAGAATTTAACTAAATTCGACTTTTTAAACTGAAATCTTCTTAGATCCCTTTCGTCTGACATTGTGATACACTTGTATTTCAATAAGTAAACTTGTGAACAAAGGTGAATTTGATTTTAAAACACGTGGCAACCCTCCTTAATAAAGGTCAGAAATAAAAAGTTTTCAAACCCTTTTACATTTCTATTGACACCTATCTTTAAATAATTCATCCAACTGACTGAATAATTTAAATGTGTCTTTTTGAACACGTGGCAACCCTCTTCAAATTTTTTAAATGTTCAAACTAAAGATTTTTTAATATTCATTGGACTCCTGTATTTTATAATTCATATAATTTTTGTATTAGTTAATTAAATTAGACCTTTCAAACGGGTTGCAGCTCTCTTCAAAAGTATTTTCAAGCTAAAACCTTGCAATCTCCTTCGTCTGACATTGCGATACATATTTTTAATTACCCAATGATTTAAGTTGAATTTGATTTTTTAAACACGTGGCAACCCCGCTAAATATAGCTCAGAAATAAAGATTTTTCAAACCCCCTTCTATTGATATCCATATATTAATAATTCATTTAACTTAGTAAATAATTTGAATTTAACTTTTTAAACATTTGAATTTACCTTCTTCCAACATCTCAAAAATATTCTTTCTATTCAAACTAAAAATTTCTTCACACTCTTTCGTTTGACATCCATATTGTTATATTTCATATAACTTGTGTATAAGTTAACTAAATTCGACATTTCAAGCAGGTGGCAACCCTCTTCCAAATATTTTCAAACTAATATCTTCTAATAACTAACTAATATCCCTTTTATTTGGCACCCATATCGTGATATATATTTCTCTTAATACAAATTGAATTTAATTTTCAAATATTTGGCAATCCTCTTATAGTTAAGTTTATAACAAAGCTTTTCAATTCTATTGATACCCGATTTGTAATAATTGATTTAGTTTTTTTAAATAATTTGAATATAATTTTTTCAAGGGTGGCAACTCTTTTCAAAAAAGTAAAACTTCTGCACATCTGCAGCCCAATCCATTTAATTTTACACTTGATTTTGGAAAATCGAGCGTACGGTGCGGATATGAGGGCATTGATTATTAAATATTTGGAATTTAATTGTTTAACAGGTGGCAACTATTTTCGAAAAAATAAAACCAGTTTGCACATCTACAGGCCAATTGATTTAATTGACACCCCGTTTTTGAAAATCGAGCGAACCGTGCAGATCTTTTAGCCTGGACAAAAAATTACTTCGCGTATTATATATATAGATTTTACTTAATAAATAATCTATTGTAAGTTTTTAAACAGGTGGCAACCCTCCTCAAACTCTTAAAATATATTCTCAATGAGCAAACTAAGATTTCGTAACACTTTTTAGTTTTATATTGATAATTGAATTAAATTAGACTTTTCGTACAGGTGACAACCCTATTAAAAATACTTTCAATCTAAAACCATCTTAAATCTCTTTCGGCTGACACCAATATTTTATTCCTATTGGCTTTTTTGGGGTGAAATATATTTTTTTACATTCTTTATCAAAAAAAAGAAAACACCTATTTTTTATTCCGTCATGATATTCGAAAATCTCGAAAAAAATTCCAGAAATTTTGAACTCAAGGAAAAGTATCTTTTTTCAATTGTTTGCAGTTAATAAACTATTTGTCGGAGAAAATCAGTTAAGGCGTCAAAATGTGCGTATTTACCTTTTCTTTCTTTGAGAGTGTAAGATAGATTAAAAAAAAAAAAAAAAATGCATTAAAAAATCGCTTTTTTTATTTTTTCATTAACTTCATCATGTTTGATTTTTATTTTTTTCAACCTGGATAGTTCAAACTTTATGGAGTACGCTGTAAAAATTTGAGAATGGAAACAACAAAACTGTACAAGTTGCGAGTTTTTTATACCAACGTACATAAACTTTAGTTTAAACCATGATAAAAATATAGTAAGGTAGAACCGCTGAGAGTCACTTTTAAAATTCTTGACGTTTCCCAACAATTTAATTTTTAAATTTACTCACAAACTCACACATACATTTTCAATCTCAAGCAA
This sequence comes from Rhagoletis zephyria, assembly GCF_001687245.7. Taxonomy (NCBI): domain Eukaryota; kingdom Metazoa; phylum Arthropoda; class Insecta; order Diptera; family Tephritidae; genus Rhagoletis; species Rhagoletis zephyria. The sequence goes on from NW_016161384.1 coordinate 8,514, forward strand.
CAACAATTTCGAACAATTTCAATTTTTATTTTCACTTTATATGATTTTAAAATGTTGGAAAACTTAAAAAAAAAATCATGGCCGACAAATTGAGAGAACGGTTCTACCATGCTATGTTTTTATCATGGTTTAAACTTTATGTACACAGGTATGAAAAAACTCGTAACTTCTACAGTTTTGGTGTTTCCATTCTCAAATTTTTACAGCTTACTCTATAAAGTTTGACAACTATGCAGGTTGAAAAAAATAAACATCAAACGTGACGAAGTTAATAAAAACAAGTAAGAGCAGCGCTGTCTTCGGCTATGCCGAAGGCTTCATACCTTTCATGAACATCTGCAAATTTTACTTTGACAGATTACTGCTTTTGAATACATCTGCATACATCGATAGAGGAGTTACATACTTATATAAAAAATCGCATCTAAACAATCAGAGGTATGGAAGATATACTTTATATGGCACCAATCTAAGTGATTTTCACTGCTATGTGATCGGTATGTAAACCGGTAACACAATTTATTGGGTTTAGTTTCCTACATAAAGGAGATATATGGCAAAAACTGGTATCTGAACAATCAGTGCTATAGGAGATAAAGCTTATACAGCATAGATTTTGACGATTTTCTCAGTAGACTTTGTATTATTATTTATAAAATATCTTACGAAATTTATCGGTTTTAGCTGTTCAAATAAAGGAGTTTTACAGTAAAATCCCATATCTGAACAATCAGATGTATGGAAGATATATGTTGTAGTCATCCGATCCTTGTTATTTTCACTGTAAGTATTCTGTTAATAATGAGTGAAAATGGTGCGAAATTTCATGTTCCTAGCTGCATAAATGGAGGAGTTATGATAAAAGACCTCATATCTGAACAATCAGTTGTATGGGGGCTGCAGGTTATAGTGACCCGATCTTTGTTATTTTCGCTGTAAGTCTTCTGTTGATAATGAGTGAAAACAGCGCGAAATTTCATGGTCCTAGCTACATAAATGGATGAATTATAACGAAAAATCTTATATCTGAACAATCAGTTGTATGGGAGCTATAGGTTATAGTGACCCGATCTTTGTAATTTTCACTGTAAGTATTCTGTTGATAATGGGTGCAAGTATTGCAAAATTTCATGTTCGTAGCTACATAAATGGAGAAGTTATAATGAAAAATCTCATATCTGAACAATCAGTTGTATGGGAGCTATATGTTATAGTGGTCCGATTCTTCCGGTTCCGACAAATGATTAATACATTATAAAAATACACCCACCTACCAAATTTGATCCGGATATCTCGAAAACTGAGAGACTAGATTGCATACAAACAGACGGACAGACAGACAGACGGACAGACGGACATGGATAAATCAACTCAGCTCGACGTTCTTATCATATAAGTATACATTTTAATGGGTCTATCTCTTTTTGTTCTGGTACTTACAAACATCGGACCAAAGTTATAATACCATTTCATGCTCATGAAAGGTATAATAAAAAATGCGATTTTTTAATGCAACAACTCTTTTTATTTTAATCTATCTCACACTGAGATTTTCGAATATCATGACGAAATAAAAAAATAGGTGTCTTCTTTTTTTCAATAAAGAATGTAAAAAATATATTTCACCCCAAAAAAAAATATTGAGGTGTAAATATTGTAAAAATTACTATAAGACAGCCGAATGTCAGAAAACAAAGCGAGAAACTTCTTTAATTACTTCACCTGTTTATACCGAGTATACGTTCAAATTTAGAAGTCTGAGGTAGGTAACATTTTACATATTTTTACATCACTACTTCGTACCACATGTTCGCTTTGTCTTCGTAATCGAAATCGACATTTCGGATATGGTGCAACCAGTCATGATAATGCAGAAATTTTAACTGAAGGTAAAACTCAAAACAATATTCTCTATGTTATATGCTGCGAACAGGAACGGCAACTTTTGTTTGTTCCATGCCATGGTGGAATTATACCAGGTGAAGTACTTAGAGCGAGAAAAAGATTTTCACAATGACTTATTTGAAAAATTGCCCTTAAAATTTGACTATAAGGTAGCCGAATGACAGAAAATAAAGCGAGCGAGCTGTTTTATTACTTCACCTGTTTATTGCGCTATGGTTCCATACAAACATTTTAAGGTTTTCCAGCAATGTTTTCAACATATTTAAAAGCATGCAGATAAAATTCATACAAAAGCGCAATGTCCAACTTGTTGAGCAGTTATTAAAGACGACTCTTTTCCTATATTTTGTTAGACTTTTCACAAGTAAAAATATTTTGTGAATATTACTTTCTTCATATGAATTATATCACATTTTTTGTTTAATTGTATTTTTGGAATAAACAAAGTTATTTTTCCTTCTGTCAGTAAACCGTTTTTGTTACAAATTGTATAAATAAGCATAAGGAAATAAGGAAAAATTTGTTGTAAACAAGATCGAAAATTACAATTTTACGACTCATCGTATTTCGTCCTTCGAAAATCAAAATGGAGCACATATGAGCAAACTGTTTTTGCTTTAATTGCTCAAAGATAACTGTAGTTACATATCAAATAAAACACCTCTTTGAGGTAAAATTTTCGAGTGACGAAAGCTGAACTAGAAACACAAAATTTATGATATCAATTTCGTNTTACAATTTTACGACTCATCGTATTTCGTCCTTCGAAAATCTAGCAGTAGACGGAATTTCGCAACGTTCCGAATAAATAATAAAAGATTTTCCATACGTTTCAAAGGCAGTTAAAAAATGCGTATAATTTTGGTCACCAAATTGATATCATAAATTTTGTGTTTATAGTTGAGCTTTCGTTACTCGAAAATTTTACCTCAAAGAGGTATTTTCACAAAATTTATGATATCAATTTCGTGACGAAAATTATACGCATTTTTACACTGCCTTTGAAACGTACGGAAAATCTTTTTTTTTTTTATTCATACGAATCGTTGCAAAAGTTCTGTGTTTCTAGCAGTAGACGCAGTTTTGCAACGTTCCGAATAAATAAAAAAAAAAAGATTTTCCGTACGTTTCAAAAGCAGTTAAAAAATGCGTTTAATTTTCGTCACGAAATTGATATCATAAATTTTGTGTTTCTAGTTCAGCTTTCGTCACTCGAAAATTTTACCTCAAAGAGGTGNTGTGTGGCGCACACATGGGCTTTTTTTAAGAAGTTTCACTTCTATCACGTGTACGTTGCTTTTTTCTCAAGTCGTTTTGCTCAGTGAACGGTTAAAAGTTTCGGTTTTAATTTTAAACTTTTTGAACTGCATACATATCTGACCAAACTAAATTCAGTTTCAAATACAAACTTTCCAAGATTAAAAACAGAGAGCACCTATGTTGGGTTTAGAATTTACATAGTTCGGTTTAAATGTTTAACCCAAACATTTTCATAATTTAGAATATAAAAGAAGATCTTAAATTTTATGCTCCGTCTGATGGAGATTGAACCCGGACAGCCTTGGTAGCAACCAATTGTATTAAGCATCTTTGCACACTCAGCTACAGCCACGCATGTAAATGTGCTTTCATATGTTGAGTTTGAATCAACACCACATTTCGCTGTGTGCAAACATTTTCTATTTCGGTTTAGATTTTAAACAAAATTTTCTATATATGAAACCTAGAAACTAGAATTAAAACATTTTGGTTTGAGTTTTAAACCACGAACTTTTTCGACTAAAATTTAAACCAGAACATATTAAAAATTGCTTACAACTATTGACTGGTTTAAAAAGTAGACTACAAAAAATTAAAAAAAGGCAGTAGTCCCAGCGCAGTTTAAAAATTAAACCCAAAATTTTGACCGTGTGGCAATTTACATATGTATGTAAGTAGTAGCGGCACATTGGGTGAACTAAATGCATTCATACATATATATTTATGTACAACTGTAGCTAATATTGTACGCGTCTTTCCAGGTAGGAACACATGTAGCATAGTTAAATACTGTGTACATAACTACAATTAAAACGTTGGAAATGTTACAATTTCGGCATATGAGTGAAAAAAAACTCTAAAATACACACAAATTGTGGTTTCCAAGACATGTACGAAGTGATTAGTATAGCTGCATCCTTCAACTTGTCCACTCGCGGAAAATCCCCCCGATTTGCAGGGAATTTCGGTTTAAGTGGCAATCGGGGAATGGGCAATTTTTTTCGCGGAACTGGGTATGTTATATTTATATCTTAAAGTAACCAAATTAGACGAGTATGTTAATTTTTAACCATTTGACCCTTTTTGGAGCGACATTTTTTCAATTTGAATAGCAATATCTCCACAACAAGAGTCTTCCCAGATATAAGCTATATACTAGATGAAAGCTAAGGTTTTGCGCTAGACTTGAGGAAACCTAGAATAAAATCGACTGACCAGTTTTTGAGAAAATGCCCGAAATCTCTATTTTCAGCAGCCCGATTTTTAGTTTTCAGGCGATAACGTTATGGCGTATTTATATTTTATAAACACAAAAGATAGCGTTAGATAGCTTGTTTGAAGACCCTTCTACTGATATCCACATGAATGACATGGACTGACTAGTGCGGCCTCAGTTGTAGTTTAAAAAATTGCATTTTTTCGAATTTCAGGCAGCAGCCACGTCCACAAAGGCGTACGAATCAAAACATCCTGGAACAAAACCTTCTTAGTTTTTTTGTACTTTAATTCCTGAAAGTTTGAAAAAAATTAAATGATGGTACGTACAGACGCCACATACATACCAAAGCATCTCGTAGTGGAGACACGAACCAAAATACATATACCTCTATATTTTTCCAACTAGTGGCCGTAATTTAATATTTAAGGTATCGTTTCAAAGGTATTGGCCTATAGAATAACACTAAATATGTTGGGTGTGCCCACATGCCCCCTTAAACCGACAAAATCAAAAAAACTTTTTTTGTTTCGCAACACTTTAGCCTAATTTTTAAGAATCCGGTTAATCGTTTACGAAGCCTGAATATATTTTCTGGACACACTCTGCAAGACCTTTCCAACGATATATCAAACATGTCGATTGGACGTCTGGGTAAAAACTTCCAAATCTCGTGTATATATAAGCGAGTCACATCTGCGGCTGCTTTCGTCACTCGCGCGCACTGCCATTCGCTGTGATAAGCGAGTCATTTCAGCATGCTACTGTGGCTGCTTTCGTCACTCGCGCGCACTGCCGTGCGCTGTGATATTTCAAAGAACCAAACTTTTACAAACCTTGACACGTAAACAAAAATACCAATATTTAAAAATATTATTCAACAAAAATATCAAAATAGACCGATTTTAAATTTTCTAAAAGAAGTCCATATTAAAAGCAATTTTCTTAAATTTAGTCTTAAATGATAGAAATGGCCTTCTTCCCCATGTTCAAAAGGTTTTTTCTTGAAATAGGTCATCACTAGGGCAGCCCAAAATATGTTCGGGCATGTTTTTTGTCAGGCATGTTAGCAACACGCTGATGAAATGCTTAAACGTTTTTCCAAAAAATATAAAGTTTGAGATATATTTCTTAGAGCATATTTTAGCATATTTTGCCATCTTACTAATATTATAAATGTGAAAGTTTGTAAGGCTGGATGTTTGGGAAACCATCACGCGGAAACGACTGAACGGATTTACATGAAATTTTGTACACAGATAGCTTATGGGCCAGATTGGTTAATAGGCTATTTTTTAAGAGTTGCCACACGTTAAAAAAGTTTCGGAAACGACTAAATGGATTTGCATGAAATTTCGCAAGCAGATAGCTTATGACCTACAGTGAGAAACAGGCTAATTTTTTGGAAGAGTTGCCACTAGGGATGGCAAAGTCGACTTCGACTTTCGACCAAAGTCGACCTTTTACTCCTGAAAGTCTAATTTTAGTGATCGACTTTTAGTTTATGGAAGTCGACTGAAGTCGACTTTTCAGCTTTTTTTGATTTATTTGCATATAAAAACTGACAAGGGCGCGGAGTGCTTTTTGGTCGTATTTAAAAAAATTGTCAATAAAACTGAAGTGAAATTTGAAAAGTGTGGTAGATAAATGAATTTTAATGACAGTACAACAACATCGTCAAATCATTTAAGAGCAGCGCATAAAATTACTATACGAAAAGAAATTCCTCAAAATTTGTTAATCGTTTGTCTCCACAATCTTCAGTTAATAATGAGTTAAGATAAACATAGGTACTTATTTTAAAAATTTCATCCAAGAAAGTTTTTCTGCATGAGTTTATGTAAGTTTCTACAGACAGTCTTTGGTTCGAATTTGACCAATCCGTAAGGTACAACATTTTAAACACCGCTAAAAACGTTGCTGGTAGTATTCCAGTTAATATGCGACATTAGTCGTGTAGATAGTCCCAATCCACTAGCTCTCTGGGCTACTCCCATATTTATCCATGCTTATAAAGTGGCACTATATTTCTACCAATACCCGCCAATTCTGCTCCATCGGAAGGCCACATTTTCAAAAAGTTTTCCGTAATTACCTAATATGGATTCAAAAATTTTTTGGAATATTTTTTTGTGAAAATTTAAAATTTTTTAAATTATTTTTCAAAAATATAATTTTTAAAAACCCTCACAACCAACATTTTCATGCTGTATAGCTGGAACAATTTTCAAAA
>NW_016161384.1:17134-36810 GCF_001687245.7 Rhagoletis zephyria
GCACTTCCAGTACAAATTTACTTTTTCTTGCCACATATCCCTGGAAGTGTTTGGGGGAGAATACTGGAACTAAGATGGAGTTGTGTATACAAAATGTATCAATTTCTTATGGAAAATATGTGAGTTATTAAAAAAGAAGGCATGTCGCCTCCCATACATACTAAAAACTTCTTAATACATATCTCTGGAAGGATGGAAAATCTCTCGAAGTATTTTAAATTTGTTATGGAGATTTATTTTATAAGTGCCGTACTGACAGAATAAATTTCATTAAATGGAAAAGGGAGAGCCGGGTTCGGCCTTATAATCTAAAGCTCTCTTGAGGCATTTGCTACAGTAATGAGAAGTGGTATTTTATCAAGGCCAGGTTACTAAATTTGAGTTGGAAATATTAGAACCCGCCGTGGCACCTCCAAGAAGGTTACACGTTCACGCGTCGTATACCTGGAACCATTTTAAGGTAAACTTAGAGGGATTGATATCTTTCCTATGCCTAGCGCGCAGACGAGATTTTATAATTTCATAGCTTTAAACGGCCTAAATACCTTAACTCGCTTAAAAAATATCGAGCTATAACGAAATGGACACAGAAATAAAATCTAACATCATTAAATTACTTTTCATATTTGTATAAAAGCGCGGGGTGAAACCCGCGGGTATAAGCTAGTGATTAAATAAAGTATCATTTTTATGAGAAGACCTGGAGTCAAGCTTGCTGTATACCAACTCAGAATAGGTAATAATAGGCAAAATTAATTNGCATATTTCAGCATATTTTGCAGTAAATGCATATAATAATACTAACTAATAATAAAAATTTCTAAAATATTAACAATATAGTAACATTGTGTCGAAAATGAAATAAATATCAAAGTGCACGTTCACATCGTTTTTATATTAAGTTTTTTATGTGTGAGAAAGATAATACTACATACTTACATATATGTTTCGCTCTTGACAGATGAGTTGTCCCGACGCTGACCCGCCATGACGCGCCGTTATAATTTCGATTGCCAAGCAATTAACAAAGATTTCATCAAACGCAAGTCACTGTATTTTGTTATGGAAACCTTTATTATTACTAGTACCAGGTTGCGCCGCGGGATACAAAACGTGGTTCGGTTACAGGCTACGTGTTACTACTACAAGTACCAGGCCAAAGTTACGTAGAGAGAGGCAATTCAAACCTCCTAGGACAACTCCATGTTAAATGCGACAGCAGGAAGCATTGGTGGTAGATTTGCGAGGTACCGGTATTCGACTCCAAAACTCCCGACTAGTACTTTCCGCTGCAGGGTACATATGTATCTACAAACATGCATAGTATGATTTCCTATGTAAAACAATTTGTGAATAAGATTTCATGTACCTTCATACATAGTCAGCATAATCATGAGTTTAATTTTCCCCGAACGGGTTCACTGTTCACTCTTGGTTTCCATGGTTTTACTATGGGCGGACGACCAATTTTCGGGTGAATTTTTTTCCAGGCGAGACTCAGGATAAGGCAGAGTATGTTTTAAAAACAAATTGAATAAATATGAATTAATAAACATAAATATTTATGTATATACACTTTTATGAAATTTAGAACATTTTCGATATTTTTGGGCATGCACATACTACATAAACGAAATTTAATATAAGCATATCTTACGGCTTATACTGATTTTAAAAGCATTTTGTGGAGAATATATTTAGAATTTATTGGCATATTTTAGGCGCTTAAAATTTGTTTTTTTGGACATATTTTGGGTTGCCCTAGTCATCACGAAAACACAATTATCGAAGAAACAAGTAGAACGACTGAAAGCGTGGAGAAAAAGCTAACTATCACAACATTGACTGTTTTCAGGTTGACATATGTCAAAGGGANTGTTTTTTTTGACATATTTTGGGTTGCCCTAGTCATCACGAAAACACAATTATCGAAGAAACAAGTAGAACGACTGAAAGCGTGGAGAAAAAGCTAACTATCACAACATTGACTGTTTTCAGGTTGACATATGTCAAAGGGAAAGCAGCGGAGGGTCTTCTGATGGCTACCATTCAATAGATCAGTTATTTAGCTTTAGAAATAGTATCTTTTACTGGACTTTTGAAAAAATTGGTAAATCTGACTTTTGACCGGTTTCTCTGCATAAATACTCCTATGTGCAGGGTTGGATTTTTTTTTTTAAATCTACGTGTTTTAAACACATTTAAACATTGTTTTAATCACTTCTAATAATTCAATACTTTCGAAATTAAGGGTAGGTAGAAATCAAATCCATCGAAGAACTCGTAAAATATCTATTAAAAATTAATAATAATGTTTACCATTAAAATGAACGTTTGTGAACAGATTGTGCTGGTACTAACAGTACAATAGGTGCGCAGTTTCAAATTATCTCTCGTGCCGAACAGACGTCTCTTTCGCATACAGTTTTTTTGCAAAAACCGAAGCGCCTTAGTAACTATTATTGTGCGTGTATCTACTCAGACAATAAAATTGTATTAATACTTATACGTTTCGTTATATAAAGAAAATAAGCCTTCGAGTGCCTCCATATATCTAACTGGGGTTTACACCCCTAATAAAAACAATGCTCGACCCACCAAATTTGCCCCCGGTCAGAAAAACTAATGCCCAACCAATGATTAATTTTTATCACACAAAAACAATCAAACAAAAAACATGTGGTCCTAAGTATTTGGTTATGGTCAGAAAATTAAGTAACGATACACTCACAAATGCGTCGCCTTTCTTAATTAAAAAGTGAATCGACTATACTGCTGGTAGTGAAGTGGAAACTTGCAAAAAACTGCGAAATGGTAACATATTAATTAAAACTAAAAACCACCTTCAAGCAGAGAAATTGGTAAAACTAGTGTCACTTTCACCCACTATGCACATTGAAATCTCTGAACAAGCTTCGCTTAACTCAACTAAAGGTGCCATCTATTCCAACGATCTACGCGGTATAAACGAAGAAGAAATCCTCGATGAATTAAAAAACCAAAACGTAACAGAAGCGAAGAAAATACTTAAAAAGGAACCCAGTAACTCACTGAAAGAGACTGGTCTAATTATACTCACCATCTCTTCAATATCTCTCCCATTTTAAATATCAATAGGGTACGAAAAAATCAAAATCCCACCTTATATTCCACTCCCACTGAGGTGTATAAAATGTCAACGATATGGACACATAGAAAAAGTATGCAAAAGAGTCAAAATTTGCCCCAACTGCGCTAACGAATACAATACTAGCGAAGACAACGAAGAATGTGTAAATCCGAAGAACTGCGTCAACTGCAAAGAGAACGACATCCAAACTTGCAATCACAACTCATATGAAAAAAAGTCCTATATTCATACGTGAGAAGAAAATCCTAGCTATCATAACACTGGAAAAGGTTGACAGAAAGAAAGCAGTATCCACATACAAAGAGCGAAACCAACATAATGGACCAACATACTCAACCTGCACTGGAACCCACACAACTCTCAACATACAATCGCAAGAATCGCCCGCACAGACTAGCAACATCACCAAACCAATAGTACAGCAACGACAACGAAGAGGACAAGTTAGTTACGAATGCATACCTTCAGACGACGACGTTACTCCTTCAACATCGAAACATTTGCCTAAACTCACCACACAGCGCTCAACCGAAACAAAAATAAAAATTTTCCCGAAAGGTATTTCAAACAAAATGAAAGCCAAGCTGAAATTACAGAACTCTGCAAGTCCCAACCCCAAATCACTAAAACCATCGGAACATGACCTCGACGATTCATCCAAATCTACAACAATGGAGCTAGAACAAGAAGAAGACCTGTAAATATATATATATACTCTGGCCGATAGTCTTAGTTACTAGTGCCTTTTTTAGAATAGTAATATAATTATTTATAATTGTATTTCTCGCAAATAAATAAATAAATATATATACATACTTCATTAAGCTATTTTTTTTTTATCTAAAAATTGGAAAAAGTAATGAATTACAATCACAATTCTTATAAGGCACTAGCGGTTAAGCCATCAGCTTTACGTATTTTCGGTAGTAATATTAATATTTCATTATATTTCAAAATACAATTTAATTGTGTTTATAAAGTATATAAATCTTTTTATGTTTTCTTCGTTTACTTCGGTTAGAAGTTCTTCTATTGTGCGGTTTGTTGTGGATTGTCTTATTGAATGTAATGCTACACAGCTTGTAACGATGTCTTTGGTAGTAAGTATCTCTTCGTTGCAGAATTGACAAATGTGATTTTGTGGATTGTTGTTTTGAAACAGGTGGTTGTGGGTTATGCGTGTATGACCGAGGCGAAAGCGAGTGTATATTATGGTGTCTCGTCTCCAAATTATTGCTGGGAAGATTTGAGGAATGAGGTTTGGGTTTAGGCATTTATAGTAGTGATTTTTATTTTTCCAGTGTTGAGACATAAGTTGTCGATTTACTTTATTGATTGGGTTTTTTAGGTCGTTCTTGTTAACGTTGTGTGCTATGTGTAAAGGTGAGTTGGTGGCAAGTTTTGCTGCTGTCTGCCAGGGTGTTGCCGATTATACCAATGTGACTGGGAATCCACATCAATTTTATTTTTGTAGCATTAGATGTTAGTATGTCTCTGATTTGAGATATCACAGTATCGTTGTTGTTTATGTTTTTAACCGAAGTCAAAGTTGAGAGTGAGTCACTGCAGATAAGCCATTTTCCTTTGTGTTTTCTGCTATTTTACAAGCATAATAAACTGCAGTTGCTTCTGCAGTAAATACGGATGCGTAGGATGGTAGTATAGCGGTAGATAGTGTTTCGCACTCGTTAACGACGCTAAAAGCGGTTATGCCTTCACATTTGGAGCCGTCAGTATATAGCGTGGACCAATCGTGGTACTTGCTGCGTATGCGCTGAAAGTTCTGCAGAAATAAGGACACTGGAGTGTCTTCTTTTTTGTATTTTGTTAACTGCAGTAAGATGCAGTCCACAGGCAATACCCAAGGTGGATTTTTTATACTGGTGGTCGCACTATTTTCCAGTGGCATGTCGTAGTATTTTGCTATCTCTATTAGTCTTTCTATTGCTGGTTTTTTACGTGGTTTTCGTTTTCGTTTCAGCCTATTTTTTACTATTGATTTTAAAGCTGTGTCATCGTTTTGTGTTAACTTGATTGCCATTCCTCCGGATATGTAATTAATCCTATCTTTGGGTAATGGAAGTCCCGCTTCCGTGAGAATGTTTAGAATAGGTGTGGTGCGGAAAGCACCCAGCGCCAAACGAACTGCAGAATGGTAAATCGCTGAAATTTTGGAAAGATTCGCTTGCGACGTATCGCCATAAAATATCAGGCCATAATCGATTTTTCCGAGTATGGTGGCTTTCACAATATTTAGTAGTGAATTTGTATTACTGTTCAGTTTGATGTTGCTTAGGCATTTTACGATATTTAGTCTATTTTGCAGGGATTTTTGTAAATAGTTAGTGTGATCATTCCAGTTGTATTTGTTATTAAAGAATAATCCGAGTATTTTGAGTGACGTAACATTTTTGATGTATATATCTCCTAGGTTTAAACCAAAGCTTGTGCAATTATGCTTGTTGCATATGTGTAAATGATTCGATTTGGCTATGGATATCTTAGCTCCGCTGATATTGCACCAGTTTAAAATTTCTAATAGGAGGCTATTGAATTTGGTTTGGAATATCGTTACGTCTTGAACTCTGGCATATATGCATAAGTCGTCTGCATATAAGACATGTTTGAAGAACCTATTTTCATTAATCAATCGTCTAAGCCTGTCAAAGGCAACTAGCTTAAGCTATTCTTCAGCTCCTTTTTACAAAACAAATTACTGCTCAATATCATCAGTTGTATTAAGTCTCTTATTAATTCATCACAGCATTCCAAAAAATAATCGTATTTTACTTAGCATCAAACTCTTTCAAATGTAATACACTCCTCAACCCTTCTCTTTCATTGGAATACAGTAACAACCAATCCTATCTCTTTTTCCCAGCAACCACCAACACTAACAATCCTCTCACCTTCCAATGTAATCTTTTAAACCGCTCTTTCAATGACTCTTAAAATAATGCAGTGGAACATCAACGGCTACGTTAACCACCACAAGAACTCCTAATATTAATTAAGCGATATCGTCCACTCCTAATCGCCTGACAGGAAACTCACCTGCATACGACAAATAACATTCCAACTCCCATAAACTATGCTATGCTAAAAAAAAATCAAGCAACAACATCATACGACGGAGTAGCATTACTAATACAATATGAAGCCCTGAACACCAATACTCAATTCGAAACAATATCCGCCATAATTCACTCTAAAACCAAATTTATTATTAACTCCACCTACATTTCCCACGACATCAGACTCACTTCATCACATTTGTTGGAAGCTTTTGAATCCACCCACTTGCCTTGCCTAGTTACTGGAGACTTAAACAGTTGGCATATAAAATGGAGCTCTACTCGCAACAATGCCAGAGGCAACTTGATTTCAAAGTTTTTAGATAACTCTCATTACACCCTACTCAATGACGCCCTGCCACTCACTTCAACACACACAACACCTTATCCCATATCGATCTCACCTTTTGTTCGCCACAACTAGCTATCGATGCTAAATGGAAAGTCCACGACTTCCTCATGGGGAGTAATCACTTTCCCATCAAAACAACGCTATTTCACTCAAACAATTTTACGTTCAATCCCATTAAACCAAAATTCCTAACTAAGCTCGCCAACTGGGGCAGTTATTATGACCTTTATGACCAACTTTCCAGAGACATAGAAATAAGTGAAAACATCAACAAAGAAGCCGCAAATATGCAAAGAATAATATTAAGACGCGCACACCTATCCATTCCCCAGTCATCAAACCGCCATATTGAGAAATCTTGGTGGACCAAAAACCTAGAAAACTTAAAAATTCAAAAAAAAAAAACAAGCTTTGGATTAAGCTGAAGCGGACTACAACAAACGAAAATATTTTAAACTACAAAAAAGCTGCAGCCAAACTTAAGAGGGAAATCAAAACTACCAAAAGGATTTATATATCCTCATTCACATCCACTATAAAAGCCACCACCCCTTCGGTACAGTGTGGTCTAACATAAGACGTTTCTGTGGCCTTAAAATTCACACTGGTATACACTGCATAAACTCCGGCAACTCGGCTATCTTAGACGACGATTTTAGACAAAATTATAGCTAACAGGCTATGGTGGTTTGTCAATTCAAACAAGCTACTAACTAGCCATAAAATGGGATTTAGAAAAGGGAGATCTGTTACTGACAGTCTAATTTACTTAGACTACATGATAACAGACTCTATCGTCCAAAAAACAGATTTTGCAAAAGCTTTCGATAGAGTAGGAATACATTCCGTAATAGATCAGCTTCCAGAATGGAAAATTGGTAAGAAAATAATAAGCTACGTTATACATTTTATGAGAAACAGGCAAATCAAAGTTAAAATTAATTTTAAACATTCCAACACTTTGAATCTTTACAAACGGAATCCCACAAGGATCCCCCCTATCCATACTTTTATTCTTGATCACCTACAACAAACTTGCAAATATATTATCAATACACAGAGAACTAAGTTTTTGTGCATACGCAGAAGACTTCCATATAATCAGGAAACTTAATCACATAAAAAACCAAGCGATTAATATTAATTCACTAGTCCATGAAATATTGGAATGGTGCGAGTACTCTGGCGCTGAGTTATCTCCGCATAAATGCCAACACCTACACATTTGCAGAAATTGCAAGTGTACCGTACAATTTGGCAATATTTGCCTGAAATATGTAGATAAAATCAAAATCTTAGGAGTAACCTTTAACTCTAAATACTAACTTCACGTAGAATCACTTTTACCAGCCCTGGACCAGAATCTCAACATAGTCAAATGCCTCTCCAGCAATAAGTTTAATTGTAATATTAGCTCCCTCATATCCGTTATAAAAGCGTTAATAGTCTCAAAAATATAGTACGGTCTATTTCTCTATGGTTACACTGCCAAAAGTGTTCTCAGCAAACTACGTTCTGTCCTTAATGCAGCGGTCCGCATAGCGTTTGGCGCCTTTAGAACCACTCGTATCAATAACTTAATTTACGAAGCCAATTTTAAATTCATCGAGACTAGTAGGGATCACTTCAACGCAGGACTTTGCAAATCCTTCTAACCAGATGCGACATACCTATACACGAGCTCATATCCAATGATACCAAGCGTAGGCAAAATCAGAGAGTCGAATCCGTCATCTCCAAAACAATAGCCAAATGCTGGGAATGGGAATTCCCCATGCCCTCTATCAAAGCCTCCCTGCGAACATTACCCAAGTCTTCTACCTCCATCAGAACGTATCACAAACGGTTCTCAGAACTTTTGAGCAGAATACAGGGCTACACACAAATTTTTACGGACGGATCTAAAAGCAGACACTCAACCAGTTGCAGCGTTAGAACAAGCACATCGATAACACTGGTTTACAAAAAAAAAAGTAAAAAAAAAACCCTAAAATCCTAAAAACAAAAAAAACCTAGATATCCCTATGTTAATCGACATGCTGAATGCGAATCCGAGGTCCGTTAGCCTCCATCACGTCAGGTTCGTGGTCATTTGAAGGTCAAGTAGGGAAAAATTCATTGACTAAACCTGAAAATTCATATACATAAGGTTTTACATTCGCTGAACCCGAATCCGAGGTCCGTTAACCTGTCGTGTCGAATAACATAGGGATATCTAGGTTTGGTTTAATATGCATAAGCTTTTTTTTTTGTAATCCTGTGTAATCTTCAACTCCCTCCTACCCGATTAGTCTTCAGTCTATACAGCCGAAATTATTGCTGTATTTAAAGCCCTAGAATACCATAGAAACAAGGAAGGAAGGATTCACTCTCCTCTATAGACTCCATCTCCAATCTCGTAAACAGTTGATATTACCCGCACAAAATCAGAAATATCTTAACGGAATACTACCCCAAATTTCTGCTAGTATAGATTCCAGGACATTCATCCATCCAAGGTAACGAACTGGCCGACTACGTTGCTAAATCAGCCCCCTCCCGCCCCCTAACTTCTTCACAAAACTGGAACTTAAGAGATATAAAGAGGCGCATTACACTACACTACAGACAGATCCACAAAAGCACATTTCTGCAAACATCTACATGGTACCAATCTACCAACAACAATCATACAACACATTGACGACAGCATTAGCCGCCTAGACTTAATCAAATTTGAACGACTCCGCTTAGGATACACGAATATTAGTTGCGTTCCCTAACTCGCAAGAAGTTGCAAGAATTTACAGGAATTTACCAGAAAGCGTTCCCGTACTCGGTCCTCTGGCTTCTTTTGCTTTTTGACAGTTTTACAGGTTTTAACCCAGAAAAGTTGGGGAACTCAACTATTACACACCCTTAACATATCGAAAATATTCCACCACAATACTGTCATTTCTGTAACTATACTACCATTATTAACGTATCCCATATCCTTGCCGATTGCCAGCTTTTCCAATCCAATAGAACCAAATTCTTTGCAAACAAAAATCCGTTAACTTTGTTATCGACTCCAAATACAGATAATATAAGGAAAATTGTACCATTTTTAAAATCCACCCGGCATGTGTATAAAGTTTGCGAAACAACATGAAGAAAAAAATGTCGCATATACCTATGAATTTGCCGTTTTTTTGCCGTTAATTAGTTGTGGAAAAAATATTTTTGTCGCTCTGGTATTTTTTTTAGATATAAGGTGTTTTGCTAACTTTATATAAAGTTAGCGAAGCACCCCTCCAAACTCAAAGACAAACGACTAGGCTTTATGTCAAAATTTGCCGTTTTTTTGCCGTTCTATGATGAGCTAGTTAATTAAAAAAAAAGAAATTCACAAAAAAAAAAATTTTGTTTGCATTTTTTTTTCAACCCCGGTTTTTTTATGTACCACTTTGAAATGTAAAAAAGCAATAATCACCTTGTTAAAATTCAAAAAATTAAGAAGCTTTCTTATCACAATCAAACGACAACGTCAAAAACAGTTTTAATGCACAAAACAATTAAAAAGGCAAATTATGCAACAAAAAAATTTATTATTTTTAATACTTTTAACCCATTTTTAAACCGCTTTCCAAGTGCCTATTTTTTTTTAAATAAGGCTGTTTACACAAAAACAAATTTAACGACAAATTCACAAACAATTTTAGTGCACAAAACAAGCCAAACGGCAAATTATACAACAAAAAAATTAATTGTTTTTATTATTTTTAACCAATTTTTAAACCGCTTTTCAAGTACCATTTTTTTTTTAAATAAGGCTGTTTACACAAAAACAAATTTAACGACAAATTCACAAACAATTTTAGTGCACAAAACAAGCCAAACGGCAAATTATACAACAAAAAAATTAATTGTTTTTATTATTTTTAACCAATTTTTAAACCGCTTTCCAAATCCCTATTTTTTTTAAATAAGGCTGTTTAAACAAAAAACAATTAAACGACAAAATCAAAAACAGTTTTAATGCACAAAACAAGCCAAACGGCAAATTATGCAACAAAAAAATTAATTGTTTTTATTATTTTTAACCAATTTTTAAACCGCTTTCCAAAATTATGAAATTGTTCTAATAAAGCAAATTTTATTCGTTTCTCTCTGTAGATTTTAAGTTTTGGCATAAATTAGCATTTCTAGTTTTAGTTCGTAATTATTCCTTACTTGGCGCCCCTTGTCCTTTACCCCGTCGAATATTATAGATATGGAGAGAACAAGTGAATCTAATTTTTTAGAGAAAATTTTAATTGAAAAGGTACCAACAACTATAATTACAAAAAAAAACAATTAAAGAAAAATAAAAAAAGGTTTAACAGCCTTATTAAAAAAAAAAATTGGGACTTGGAAAGCGGTTTAAAAATTGGTTAAAAATAATAAAAACAATTAATTTTTTTGTTGCATAATTTGCCGTTTGGCTTGTTTTGTGCATTAAAACTGTTTTTGATTTTGTCGTTTAATTGTTTTTTGTTTAAACAGCCTTATTTAAAAAAAAAAAGGGACTTGGAAAGCGGTTTAAAAATTGGTTAAAAATAATAAAAACAATTAATTTTTTTGTTGCATAATTTGCCGTTTGGCTTGCTTTGTGCATTAAAACTGTTTTTGATTTTGTCGTTTAATTGTTTTTTTTTTAAACAGCCTTATTAAAAAAAAATAAGGACTTTGAAAGCGGTTTAAAAATTGGTTAAAAATAATAAAAACAATTACTTTTTTGTTGCATAATTTGCCGTTTGGTTTGCTTTGTGCATTAAAACTGTTTTTGGGTTTGTCGTTTAATTATTTTTGTTTAAACAGCCTTATTTAAAAAAAATAAGGATTTGGCAAGCGGTTTAAAAATGGGTTACAAATAATAAATACAATTAATTTTCTTGTGACATAATTTGCCGTTTTATTCTTGATCGCCTACAACAAACTTGTAAATATATTATCAATACACAGAGAACTAAGTTTTTGTGCATACGCAAAAGACTTCCATATAATCAGGAAACTTAATCACATAAAAAACCAAGCGATTAATATTAATTCACTAGTCCATGAAATATTGGAATGGTGCGAGTACTCTGACGCTGAGTGATCCCCGCATAAATGCCAACACCTACACATTTGCAGAAAACGTAATTGCAAGGGTACCGTACAATTTGGCAATATTTGCTTGAAAGTTGTAGGTAAAATCAAAATCTTAGGAGTAACCTTTAACTCTAAATACCGATGGCAACCTCACGTAGAATCACTTTTACCAGCCCTGGACCAGAATCTCAACATAGTCAAATGCCTCTCCAGCAATAAGTTTAATTGTAATATTAGCTCCCTCATATCCGTTATAAAAGCGTTAATAGTCTCAAAAATAGAGTACGGTCTATTTCTCTATGGTTACAGTGCCAAAAGTGTTCTCAGCAAACTACGTTCTGTCCTTAATGCAGCGGTCCGCATAGCGTTTGGCGCATTTAGAAACACTCGTATCAATAACTTAATTTACGAAGCCAACTTTAAATCCATCGAGANTGCAAACTACGTTCTGTCCTTAATGCAGCGGTCCGCATAGCGTTTGGCGCCTTTAGAACCACTCGTATCAATAACTTAATTTACGAAGCCAACTTTAAATCCATCGAGACTAGTAGGGATCACATCAACGCAGGACTTTGCAAATCCTTCTAACCAGCTGCGACATACCTATACACGAGCTCATATCCAATGATACCAAGCGTAGGCAAAATCAGAGAGTCGAATCCGTCATCTCCAAAACAATAGCCAAATGCTGGGAATGGGAACTCCCCATGCCCTCTATCAAAGCCTCCCTGCGAACATTACCCAAGTCTTCTACCTCCATCAGAACGTATCACAAACGGTTCTCAGAACTTTTGAGCAGAATACAGGGCTACACACAAATTTTTACGGACGGATCTAAAAGCAGACACTCAACCAGTTGCAGCGTTAGAACAAGCACATCGATAACACAGGTTTACAAAAAAAAGAGAAAAAAAAAGCTAAAATCCTAAAAACAAAAAAAAAACCTAGATATCCCTATGTTAATCGACATGCTGAATGCGAATCNAAAAAGCTAAAATCCTAAAAACAAAAAAAAACCTAGATATCCCTATGTTAATCGACATGCTGAATGCGAATCCAGGTTTCAGGTTTATTCAATGAATTTTTCCCTACTTGACCTTCAACTGACCACGAACCTGACGTGGTGGAGACCAACGGACTTCGGATTCGCATTCAGCGTGTCGAATAACATAGGGATATCTAGGTTTGGTTTAATATGCAGAAGCTTTTTTTTTGTAAACCTGTGTAATCTTCAACTCCCTCCTACCCGATTAGTCTTCAGTCTATACAGCCGAAATTATTGCTGTATTTAAAGCCCTAGAATACCATAGAAACAAGGAAGGAAGGATTCACTCTCCTCTATAGACTCCATCTCCAATCTCGTAAACAGTTGATATTACCCGCACAAAATCAGAAATATCTTAACGGAATACTACCCCAAATTTCTGCTAGTATAGATTCCAGGACATTCATCCATCCAAGGTAACGAACTGGCCGACTACGTTGCTAAATCAGCCCCCTCCCGCTCCCTAACTTCTTCACAAAACTGGAACTTAAGAGATATAAAGAGGCACATTACACTACACTACAGACAGATCCACAAAAGCACATTTCTGCAAACATCTACATGGTACCAATCTACCAACAACAATCATACAAATATACAAACATTCACCCAACACATTGACGACAGCATTAGCCGCCTAGACTTAATCAAATTTGAACGACTCCGCTTAGGATACACAAATATTAGTTGCGTTCCCTAACTCGCAAGAAGTTGCAAGAATTTACAGGAATTTACCAGAAAGCGTTCCCGTACTCGGTCCTCTGGCTTCTTTTGCTTTTTGACAGTTTTACAGGTTTTAACCCAGAAAAGTTGGGGAACTCAACTATTACACACCCTTAACATATCGAAAATATTCCACCACAATACTGTCATTTCTGTAACTACCATTATTAACGTATCCCATATCCTTGCCGATTGCCAGCTTTTCCAATCCAATAGAACCAAATTCTTTGCAAACAAAAATCCGTTAACTTTGTTATCGACTCCAAATATAGATAATATAAGGAAAATCGTACCATTTTTAAAATCCACCCGGCATGTGTATAAAGGTAGCGAAACAACATCAAGCAAAAAATGTCGCATATACCCATGAATTTGCCTTTTTTTGCCGTTAATTAGTTGTGGAAAAAATAATTTTGTCGCTCTGGTATTTTTTTTAGATATAAGGTGTTTTGCTAACTTTATATAAAGTTAGCGAAGCACCCCTCCAAACTCAAAGACAAACGACTAGGCTTTATGTCAAAATTTGAATTTTTTTGCCGTTCTATGATGAGCTAGTTAATTAAAAAAAAAATAAAAATTAAAAAAAAAAAAAATTTGTTTGCATTTTTTTTTCAACCCCGGTTTCTTTATGTACCACTTTGAAATGTAAACAAACAATAATCACCTTGTTAAAATTCAAAAAATTAAGAAGCTTTCTTATCACAATCAAACGACAACGTCAAAAAGAGTTTTAATGCACAAAACAATTAAAAAGGCAAATTATGTCACAAAAAAATTTATTGTTTTTATTATTTTTAACCAATTTTTAAACCGCTTTTCAAGTACCATTTTTTTTTAAATAAGGCTGTTTACACAAAAACAAATTTAACGACTAAATCACAAACAGTTTTAGTGCACAAAATAAGCCAAACGGCAAATTATACAAAAAATTAATTGTTTTTATTATTTTTAACCAATTTTTAAACCGCTTTCCAAAATTATGAAATTGTTCTAATAAAGCAAATTTTATTCGTTTCTCTCTGTAGATTTTAAGTTTTGGCATAAATTAGCATTTCTAGTTTTAGTTCGTAATTATTCCTTACTTGGCGCCCCTTGTCCTTTACCCCGTCGTATATTAGAGATATGGAGAGAACAAGTGAATCTAATTTTTTAGAGAAAATTTTAATTAAAAAGGTACCAACAACTATAATTACAGAAAAAAACAATTAAAAAATAATAAAAAAAGGTTTAACAGCCTTATTAAAAAAAAATAGGGACTTGGAAAGCGGTTTAAAAATTGGTTAAAAATAATAAAAATAATTAATTTTTTTGTTGCATAATTTGCCGTTTGGCTTGTTTTGTGCACTAAAACTGTTTTTGATTTTGTCGTTTATTTTTTTTTTGTTAAACAGCCTTATTTAAAAAAAATAGGCACTTGAAAAGCGGTTTAAAAATTGGTTAAAACTAATAAAAATAATTAATTTTTTCTTGCATAATTTGCCTTTTGGCTTGCTTTGTATATTAAAACTGTTTTTGATTTTGTCGTTTAATTGCTTTTTTTAAAAAAGCCTTATTAAAAAAAAAAAATAAGGACTTTGAAAGCGGTTTAAAAATTGGTTAAAAATGTTAAAAACAATTACTTTTTTGTTGCATAATTTGCCGTTTAGCTTGCTTTGTGCATTAAAACTGTTTTTGGGTTTGTCGTTTAATTATTTTTGTTTAAACAGCCTTATTTAAAAAAAAATAAGGATTTGGCAAGCGGTTTAAAAATTGGTCACAAATAATAAATACAATTAATTTTCTTGTGACATAATTTGCCGTTTTTTTCTTGATCGCCTACAACAAACTTGCAAATATATTATCAATACACAGAGAACTAAGTTTTTGTGCATACGCAGAAGNATAAATAAAAAAAAAAATTTTGTTTTAATTTTTTTTTCAACCCCGGTTTCTTTATGTACCACTTTGAAATGTAAACAAACAATAATCACCTTGTTAAAATTCAAAAAATTAAGAAGCTTTCTTATCACAATCAAACGACAACGTCAAAAACAGTTTTAATGCACAAAANTACGCATAAATGCCAACACCTACACATTTGCAGAAAACGTAATTGCAAGTGTACCATACAATTTGGCAATATTTGCCTGAAAGTTGTAGATAAAATCAAAATCTTAGGAGTAACCTTTAACTCTAAATACCGATGGCAACCTCACGTAGAATCACTTTTACCAGCCCTGGACCAGAATCTCAACATAGTCAAATGCCTCTCCAGCAATAAGTTTAATTGTAATATTAGCTCCCTCATATCCGTTATAAAAGCGTTAATAGTCTCNTAAAAAAATTTATTATTTTTAATATTTTTAACCAAGTTTTAAACCGCTTTCCAAGTGCCTATTTTTTTTTAAATAAGGCTGTTTAANACGTTCTGTCCTTAATGCAGCGGTCCGCATGGCGATGTCGCCTTTAGAACCACTCGTATCAATAACTTAATTTACGAAGCCAACTTTAAATCCATCGAGACTAGTAGGGATCACATCAACGCAGGACTTTGCAAATCCTGTTACCAGCTGCGACATACCTATACACGAGCTCATATCCAA
Organism: Rhagoletis zephyria; assembly: GCF_001687245.7. Classification (NCBI taxonomy): domain Eukaryota; kingdom Metazoa; phylum Arthropoda; class Insecta; order Diptera; family Tephritidae; genus Rhagoletis; species Rhagoletis zephyria. Next base: position 33,135 of record NW_016161384.1, read on the forward strand.
TGATACCAAGCGTAGGCAAAATCAGAGAGTCGAATCCGTCATNAAATAAGGCTGTTTACACAAAAACAAATTTAACGACAAAATCACAAACAGTTTTAGTGCACAAAACAAGCCAAACGGCAAATTATACAACAAAAAAATTAATTGTTTTTATTATTTTTAACCAATTTTTAAACCGCTTTCCAAAATTATGAAATTGTTCTAATAAAGCAAATTTTATTCGTTTCTCTCTGTAGATTTTAAGTTTTGGCATAAATTAGCATTTCTAGTTTTAGTTCGTAATTATTCCTTACTTGGCGCCCCTTGTCCTTTACCCCGTCGTATATTAGAGATATGGAGAGAACAAGTGAATCTAATTTTTTAGAGAAAATTTTAATTAAAAAGGTAGCAACAACTATGATTACAAAAAAAAAAAACAATTAAAGAAAAATAAAAAAAGGTTTAAACAGCCTTATTAAAAAAAAATAGGGACTTTTTTGATTGTGATAAGAAAGCTTCTTAATTTCTTGAATTTTAACCATGGTGATTATTGTTTGTTTACATTTCAAAGTGGTACATAAGGAAACCGGGTTTGCTTTTCTATTATATTATTATCATTTTCTTCTAAAAATTATTGAACATTGAAAATTGCAAACAATTTTTTTTTTTTGTATTTAAAAAAAAAAAAATTATTTTTTTCAAAAGTAAACTAGCTCATCTTAGAACGGCAAAAAAACGGCAAATTTTGACATAAAGCCTAGTCGTTTGTCTTTGAGTTTGGAGGGGTGCTTCGCTAACTTTATATAAAGTTAGCAAAACACCTTATATCTAAAAAAATACCAGAACGGCAAAAAACGGCAAATTCATGGGTATATGCGACATTTTTTGCTTGATGTTGTTTCGCTAACTTTATACACATCCACCCGGCTGTACTATAAAATTTTATTTCTCTCTCCTTACATAAAGCTGTAATTAATATATGTATAAAAAAAAATAATGAAAAATACTATAATTGTAACTTTATGTATTTCGCGAGCTGAAGGTCTCCGCTTTCATTGCTCCAATCATAACTACTGGCCCATAATTTTAATTAAAAGCTAGTCATGTATAATAATAATAATAATAATAATAATACAATAATACAATAGGTGCATTTTTTTTGTAAGCGAGCAACAAAAGAACGCTCAACTCGGAAAAAATTTCCTTTTAGCTACTTAAGCAACCTTGTTGGAAGCTGGCACGAAAAATGTGATTAGTTTAACGGTATTTAGATACCAAAGCAAATTTAAATGAGTAATTGTGCTAGTCACTTACCTTCATATATTTCTCTATGGGTCCGGGCGAATACTTCACGACCCGGATGTCGACGATTGGGGTATCGCTCTGCATAGAGTCTTTGAGCAGCTCTGGCATTACAGCAAGCTTCACCGTAAATTAGGTGAATACCCGCATATTCATGCGACGTATACTGCGTGTTCTCTGTCATAGTATTAATAACACAATGTTCGAAGGGTCACTTTCACTAATTCCGGTAAGTAACATAAAATAATGTCAGAAGCAAGTAATTATGTACCTTTGTACTATTTAGCATGTCATTTGAAGGCAACAAGAGCAAATTCAATTTAAATCTATTAAATACATTCTAGCGTGTCTCAGTCCTTTCCCACAAAAGCGGCTATAACTTTTTTTTCTGTTCAAAGCAGCAAGTGTGGCACCTTTCTGAAATCTTTATTAAATGAGCAATTTTTTTATGTAATGTAAAGTTATAGCTCAGTACATTTTTTTTTCACCCGAGATAGTCAAAGTTGGGGAAGAAAATATCAAAAAGTTAAAAATCCAGAAATAGTCCTAATTTTGTGATGGTTCCTTAATATATTTTAACTACATTGCATTTGAGTATGGAGAGGCAACTATCTGGAAGTATTTTACATACAAAATTTACTAAGTATTGCCCGGTTTGTAGTTGCAGTTAAAGAAAACACATGAAAACACACGATTTTTTTTAAATTCGAAAAAAATGTAAATATTTCAAAAACGGTGACACTTTTACCTGAAAATTTTTTGTTTATCAGGGAGCTCACCCCCCACCTACCTTCCCCTAAAGTTTGGCACGTTACTTCTGGGACAACCTGTATATATATACTTATTTAAAATATAAGTCACGTATACATATATAAACAAACATTTCCCTCTCCACTTTCCCATTAACAAATCACATTAGAGCAGTTTTTTCACTTAACAACACTATCCTCAGGTCGCGTATTTTTTAACCGATCTGGCTAAACTCGGATAAATAACCGAATTTGTGTTGTTGCTTTGCGTGTATTTCGTCATTAAAGCGAGTTATCTTTCCTAGCTCGGTTGCAAAAGAATGCACCTAATAGTGAAATATACCTTATTCATTCATTTTCTATGTTTTCGTTTTGTTATAACATTAATTATTGGGGATTTTTATAGTTTGGGAAAATAATTTTCTCCGAACCGGTTCATTTTCAAAATTCGGACGCTGTTGTAAATAAAACTTTTGGAAAGTACGAAAACTCTTAATTATATGATTGATGTTTTTATATACATATGTTTTAAACCAGCTGAAAACAAAATGTTTTAAAACGTGTTTTAAATATAGATGATTCTTTTCCATTGTTTTAAACTAGGTTTTAAATATTGGTTTTACCAAAGAACGTAAATCTATAAGAGGAGACAACACGTTATAATTGTAGCGAGTGTGAACATCAGGAGCATGACTTCTCTTTTCATCTAATCCCTAAACGTATTTGGGCAAAAGGGAAAGCACGCTCCTGATGTTCCCACTCGTTACTATTATAACGTGTCGTCTCTTCTTATAGATATACGTTCTTTGTTTTTACACAAATGTTTTAAACATTGCAAACCCTGGGTACAATATAGCAATCTTCCTTTGAAAATTTTGAACAAATTAGTTTTCGTGGTTGGGATAAAGAAAAATATTTGGGTATTCAGACAATTGGGATACGATCAGTGTTGCCAGGTCTTCGGCATGAGAAAACGTCCCTCTTGGTCTGAAAAAACGTCATTTCCTACCCAAAAATTTCTTTTTCAAATGCATGCACACAGAATTGTTCTTATTAAACTTTTATTGTACATAAAGGTACGTAGGTATATTAAAATGTCGTTTCGACAGAGCACATGTAAAAATTCATTGTAAACTGGTTTGAGATCGTTAATATAAAAATCATTTTATACATAGGCAAATACATTTTGTTTAAACATTTTTAAGATAATTTTTAAATTTAAGTATATAAATACATATGAAAATATATATGAATATGTACATAAATTCATATATACTGCTTAGAAATAATTTTATGAATACATTTCAAAAAACTCAATTAAACGCTTAGGCCGGCGAAGGCCGTTATAAAACCACTTGCATATTATTCTTTACACCTTCGCAAATGCAGAGGGTAAGTTCGATAACCAAGTCTAACCAATTGGCTTAGATGTTTACATTTTAGTGACAGTATGTCAAATCTCAAAATTGAAAAGTAATTACTTACAGGAATGTATCTGAATATAAATATAAGATCAGTGGCGGATCCACGGGAAGATGGGGGGGGGCGGCAGGGGTTGTGTGTTAAAACAGAAAAATACTTGGAGTTATAAAAACTTTGGTTATGTAAGAGTTAAAAAAAATAGTAACACGCGAATTTTCTGCTTT
>NW_016161384.1:38146-52118 GCF_001687245.7 Rhagoletis zephyria
GTTAGGTGGTCGGTTGTCGAAAATGCTAAATTACGCTCTGTTAAGAAGGAACATAGCAATATTTCAGCCTTTTTTTGCATTCATTAAACTTTCAATGAAGTCTTGAAAAAAGTCGCCTACTTTTTTCTGACTTACTATGCTGCTACAGCTTTTTTGCTGCTTTTACAAGCGTGCATGTTGCAATAGATCAGCGCTTCCTGATTTGGCTTTTAATGTGAAATTGCAAACATTGCAATAAGCCTCGTAACCTCAAGAGTTTACACAAGCAGCCTTTGAACGCGGGATCCTTAATCCAAGAATAAAAAAAATGCACGTACGCTTGGTTCGCATCATATTCATGTCATCTGTGTCCAAAGAATAAATAACTTTTGAACCAGCTGCTGCAAAAAACAAAACTTGTAAGGATTTATTAAGAAAATAATTCAAAATCAGTTCTACTTACAAGATTTAGTAACAGATTGCCGAAAGTGTGAGCGTAAGTACTTACTCTACAAGCAAATAGTACGCTATACAATGAATATATTTTTCATAGAGAAAAATTACTGGGCAGGTAAAAAACGTAATTTTTTACACAAAAAACGTCCAAACGTCAACAGGATAAAAAAACGTCCAAACGACGTTAAAAACGTCAACCTGGCAACGCTGGATACGATTTGCAGCAAATTTCGGAAAATACCCCATCGTATCTTGTTAAAGAATGAACTATAAAAAACTAACCAACATTAAATAACAACAAAAATAATATTTTAAAACTTGTCAAAATTTGATGCGGTTATATTTTTTTCGTCTGCTGTACATAAGTTGACCATGCTATGATAGTAGCACAATGCCACTAATATTTAACTTACAAACAAAATACTGGCAGGAATTTCAAAATTGAAACCCTGTTTGTGTGAAATATTTTATTTTTATCAGTATTTTTCTTTTAATCAATCTACATATGTTGAAATAAAAGTGAAAATAAAAAAATATTTTGTTGGGAAGTTAGTTTAAAATCGCAAGTTAAATAAAAGCTTGTAAAAAAGAGTAAATTCAGCAATCATAAATTGCACTAGAACAAAGTAATATTGTTTGGTTTGGGCCGCAACTCAAATCAACCGATTGGTCGTATTCGCGGAATTGTACGTGCAGACAACGTCAAAAAGGAACATGACTTTGTTTTTGTGGAAAACAATGCCATGAAAGTTGTGCGATAATTGGTTTTGACTTTATAAAAAATTTTGATGGCAGTTATACTTTTTTGGATAAAAATGATGAAGATAAACAAACTGAATTAAACGTTTATAATATCGACAAGTCAGAAATGGATGTTGACCCAAGATTTAGGCGCGAAATTGAACGTTTAATACAAGAATACAAACCAGTTGGTGACGTGAAAAAATCGGCGGTTGTAATGGACATCGTACCCAGTCCAAATATGAAGCCGTTTCGGCATGCTCCAGCTCGATTGCCCATACCGGAAGAGTTAGCTGCTTTACTGCAAATAGCAGAGTGGTTGCAAAACGGAATAATTCGTAGATCTCATTAAGAAGTTGCCAGTAGGGTGGTAATGGTAAAGAAGAAAAGTGGCAATTACAGAATATATGTAGACTTTAGGAAATTAAACGCAATGGTTTTAAAGGACTGTTTCCCAGTCCCAAAAGTGGAAGGCATGTTACTAAAGTTAAATAAGGCAAAGTGGTCTGTCACAATGGACTTAGAAAATGTATTTTTTCATATCCCTTTTGAAGAAAGGAGCAAAAAATATACTGATTTCGTAACGAAACAAGGTTTATACGAATTTAATCGCGTACCTTTTGGTTTTCTCAACTCGCCTGCTAATTTTGTAAGGTATGTAAACTATACTTTTCAAAATTTTATTAATGACGACGTACTGGAGCTGTATATCGACGATATTCGGCCCTATTGCGAATTTCACATGAACAAATATTCCCAAAAATTATAAAGCAAAACAAAAACAATGTTTCTTTTTGTTTTGCAGGTTAAATTATGGGAACGATTTATAGGGCTGATGGCGATAGGGCTGATTGTAATTTAGGAGAAACACCAGGGGAATGTCTCAAAAAGCTGCGGATGGTATTTAAAGTTGCGAAGGAATTCAAATTAAAATTTAAATGGCAAAAATGAAAATTGTTGAACACTAAGATCGGCTTATTGGGTCATTTAATTGAGAATGGCAAAATTGACCAGAAGAAAAAATTAGAGCGGTCGAGAAGTTCCCAAACCCGAAAAACCTTAAAGGCGTCCAATCATTTCTGGGTCTAACGCAGAGGTTCCCAAATCTTTTATTCTCGTGGACCCCTTTCAAAACTTTACTGGTTTCGGTGGACCCCCTGCTGCTACATTTCTAACATATTCCCAAAGCTCGTGAAAAAATGTGAAGATTGGATCCAAAGATGTAAATTTACATCGCGGGTGAGTTCCAAAACTGAAATCGGAGTGGCAAAGATAAAGATAAAATATTTTCTTGTGTTCTATCTATTAAAATAATGTCATGTGTGTGACGCTTGCAAGTTTTAAGAAACAGAGCTCTGAAGAGTTATATCTTTAAGAGCACTCCGAGCGCTAGCGTAATTTACTTTGTCTTCACGATAAACTCCTCGTATGTTCGGAACACTAATGAATTTGCATTTGGCGTATTTATAAAATAATTTTTTATTTTATCACTCCGAGTTTTGAAGCGAAAAATACGTATTTATCACACATTTTTTAAACACAAAACTTTAAACAACAAAACCGCATAGCTTTTTACGCCAAACTTTAAATTCAGAAACTGACAATAGAAAAAAACCGAATCTAGAAAAATCTATGACAAACAACCAAGCAAGCAAGAAGCACAAAAAGTGTTCCACCGTCTCATCCTCTGCAAGGCAGGATGGGCAAATGGAGTTGTCATTTACGTTTAACACAGTCAGGTGTTTGTGCCACCTGAAGTGACCATTCAGCAGTTCTAGAAGTTGTCTGCAGTCCCATCTGCTCAATGAGGGCAAAACACTAGACAGAACTTCTGAGATTGAAGGCAACATGAGTTTTATCCACCCGCATTCCCTCGATGCCCCCAGTCATTTCTGAGTGAAGTATTCACCCAGTTTCTGATGGTGGCTTCGATGGCCGAAGTGGGGAATGTTATAACTGGTTGCGTATCGAGGAAGTGGTCTAAGCCAACTGTAGCCTAATGGTCAGATGTCTCCTTACCAGATACTCCCTGGTGACCAGGCACCCAGAGTAAAGCGTTATGTTTACCAACATAATTTTTCGAGACTTGCATTGCCGAACTAGTTTGGAATTACTTAGATAGAGGGCTAGCCAATGCCTTGAGTGCAGCTTGGCTGTCACTCCAGACACGTAAACTCCTTCCCCTCCACCTATTTTCCACAACTTTGAGGATTACAAATACCTCGGCCTGGAAGACCGAAAAATATTCCCCAAGAGAAAGTGAAGCTTATCCCTACTAACTTCGAAGAACAGCTCAGTTCCTGACCCACAATCAGTTTTGGAGCCTTCAGTAAAGTTTCGAACATGTGTAAGTCCAGGCTCAGTGCTGGAATTAAAACGGCATTCAGTCACAGGGAACTCAATGTTATAGAATCTCTTCAACAAAGGTATCCTGTAGCATTGGAAATACGCAAGTGCTCAAATCTCTGCCACCAGCAATTTCCGCCTCGCCCCACTCAGTGTTATACCAACATCCGTTTATTTTTAGTGTGCAGGTGGCCTTTAAGGCTTCCCCAAGTATGAAGACGCAGCAGTGCGTAAAGAGCACTATACACCACTCAAATAAATTATTGTTAAATAATGAAGCTATCAAGCAACCATTTTGGTCTTTTACTATCGAAACCAGATAAATTTTCGTGGACCCCCATATATTTTGCATGCCAACGTAGACCCCCTGCGGGTCTGCCGTGGACCCCTGGGGGTCCACCTGGACCACTGGTCTAACGGGACACTTTCGAAAGTTTGTATCTGGATACGCACAAATAGCAGCGCCGTTGACGAACTTACTAAAAAAGAATGCTGTTTTCAAAATCGGAGAAGCCGAAAAGTGTGCTATCGAGAAATTGAAATCTGCGCTTACCAAAGGACCTGTATTACATTTGTATAACCGGTAGGCTGAGCTACATATAGATGCATCAAAGGAAGGCTCTGGTGCGACGCTCTTTCACAAACAGGGGAATAAATTGCATCCAGTGTTTTTTTGGAGCAAGAAAGCTTCGCCATCCGAGACACAGCAACATATTTATATGTTAGAGGTCGAAGCAGCGTACTTGGCACTAAAGAAGTTTTGGCAATAATTATTAGGCTTACAATTTAAATTAGTAACAGATGGCTCAGCGTTTAAACATATAATGACCAAAAAAGATTTACCAAGATCAGTAGCTCAATGGGTGATGTATACTCAAGAATTTACATTTACACACTGAAAATAAAATGTCATAAAAATACTACGAAAAACTTTCGTAGTCTAGGTTTTTGTACAATGTACGAAACTTTCGTTCATAATACGAACACATTTTTCACAACGAAACAAGATTTTACGAACCATTCGTAAATATGACGAAAGTACTTTCGTAAAGCCTTTTTTCAGTACAATTTACGAAATCTTACGTTTATTTTACTAAATACATTCGTAAATTACTGAACAAATCTCTGTACGAATAATTTTGTATATTGTACGAAGGCATTGGTATATTTACGTATGGTATTAAAATTTACGAAATCTTCAATTCTGTATTCGTAAAATCTACTTAATACTTTCGTACATAGAACAAATGTATAAACATTTTTTTTAATTCGTACAACAGACGAATATTTTCGTACAATATACTAAATTTCCGTCAGTTTAATATTTCATCATATTTTTATGTACCGCGTCTCATTGCGAAACTACTGGTTGGCTACTGTGAGACGTATAATATAATTTTAAAAGTTTTAAGAAGCTTTTGCTGGATAAAAATACAATATAAAATTAAATGCTAAAGCTGTGGATAAATGCTTTTAAGCATACAATGTTTTTAACATCGCCCACGCTGAGCTCTGCAATGTGGGACTTCATAAATAGGCAATTTCATCAGTTAGTTATCAACGGCAAGCCCAAGCCGGGAACAGACGCACTACTTAATGAAATTTTAAATAAGTACATGAAATACAGACGCCTTATAATTTTCCTTTAATTTATAGTCGAGAAAGGAAACAAACATCGAAGAAGCTGCGAATCTGCCAAGTACCTCCACATAAAAACATTGCAAAACATTTTGTTAAAGAAAAACGCTTGAAATTAGAAATAAAAACGAAATAAAAGTGTTGTGTTATAGTTCGTCTTATGTTTTTTACAGTGTGGTGAATGAAAGCAATCGGAAGTTCTACTTAATAACCGAAGATTTTAGGAAAATAATTTCGTTAAATATATGAACTATTTTGTGCATTTTACAAAAATTTCGTAAAAAAAATAACGAAATAGTACGAAATTCTTTAGTAAGTAGTACGAAATTTGTTCGTAAATAGTACGAATACGTTCGTAAAATGTACTAAGATCTGATGTCTAATATTTTCGTAGTATGTACGAAAACGTTTTTGTACAATCAACGAAAACTTTCGTGGCTCAAAATGACGAAAACTTTCGTAAAATGTACGCGAGTTTTCGTTATATTTACGCAGATTTTATTTTCAGTGCAGTTGAGCATCGTTCAGCAGTACGCATGAAGCATGTGGACACCTTAAGCCGCTATCCAGTTGATGTGTTGATCATTTCGTTGGAGTTAACTAACGTGCAGATTCCGTAAGGCACAACAGGTAGACGAATCTTCGCGCGGTAACGGTTGCATTACAGTCTGGCTCGTATGAACGTTTCAAGATGAAAGATCTGGATATGGATCTGGAAATCATTAGAAGTGCTCATTGGAAAAGCCGAAAAGTATGCTATTGAGCAATTTAAATCAGCACTTACTAAAGAACCTGTATTACGTTTGTATGACCGGCAAGCTGCAGAAAACGGCACATGTTATCGAACAACAATTTTATATACAGTATATTTTGCTTTGCTGCCTTTGTGCTTATGTAAGTGCACATTTAAGATACCTACCCCAAAATGCCCATCAGCGGCATTATTTTTAACATTTATAAGGAAACTGCTCCGATACTTGCATTCAACATACCTGCACATTAGCGATACCTACCTTAAAAATTTGCAACTATTATCAATTATCAAAGAAAGTATTACGTTTACCTGCCTTGGCTCTACACTTACCCTAATTTTACAAGCTATTATTTATTTTGCTTATCTCGCAGAACAACGAAAACGGCAATTATTTTATGTAGTTATATAGATAATTAGATACCATTTGGAAAAAATTTCTCTTGCAGTAATTTCTACGTAGTAAGTGCTCCTCCATTATTTGGTTTCATAGGGATTCGGATACCTTCCTCATTGAAGTAGTAAGGAAAATTCGCTTAAGTGCTTTTTTCGGTTAAGCGCACAAGTTTTTCGTGCAAAGAAGGATGGGCAGCTAAGCAAAATATACCGTACCTATGTTTTTTCTGAGTTACGCTTTTTTGGAAATGTTCAGTGCCCCGAATTATGCAAAAAAACTCCTTTAAAAAAGTAAATTTCATTTCGTAAAATAGTGTTTTTATACGAATAGTATTTAGTTCCTTTAAACGATGTATCTCAATGTGCATACATCATGAAAATTTTGTACAAAATTCCTTAGGCGCCGAGCGCCGCCGCCGCCGCGCCGATATTTTCGTAACTCGGCGGCGGCGGCGTGGCTCGGCGGCGTATACCTCTAGTACATACATACCTATGTAACGAATATTTACAGATTTTTACAGCCTATAAGGAATTTGTCTTTGTTTTTTTGATGCAATTATTTTTTCGGAGTTTAAAATATTTAATTATTTAGCTGCTACAATACCTACCTAAAAGAACAGGTGGTCTTAGGAAATAGATGACAGTTATATTGCTTGGCATACGCGCCAACAAACCCACCTTTTGTAGTAATATAATAGCAAACAAAATGAAGATAAATATATGAAACCAATCACTTGATGTCTGGGGTTTATGTGGTATCTTTAAATGGCATTGATATGTGCGTGCTATGCGTCTTCATTTCAGTTTTAAAAATCTTTATNGTAATATAATAGCAAACAAAATGAAGATAAATATATGAAACCAATCACTTGATGTCTGGGGTTTATGTGGTATCTTTAAATAGCATTGATATGTGCGTGCTATGCGTCTTCATTTCAGTTTTAAAAATCTTTATCAAAGAAACGGATGCGGTTTAGGTTTTCAAATATTGTATGCCGTTCAAAAAAACTTAGCACAGCGAAATTTAAGAAGGACACATAAAACAAATGCAAACTGATTTCCTGAAACCGTTGTACGCCCATTGACCAACCTAGCAGCATTTATGTATAAACGCAAACACATACATATGAATATTAACATATGCACATACATGCAATGTTTATACTATGGATGCGTATCGTATGCAGAATTGGGTGTAGTCGCTTTAGTGACAAATATTGTAATGTCATATTGACATGTGTGAAGTATGGCGTGTGGAATTCAAAACCACAGATTTGCGCATCGAAATGTGCATAAAATCGTTGCATCTGTACACATACGTACATACATATGCAATCGTACAAAATATAGATACTTTTAAGTACGTACAAATGCTTCAATAAACTTACATGCATAGATATACTATCCTTTTGGAATTAAAACAGTTGCACGATTAAATACTCAGATTAAGAGACTTGAAGTCTAACAATGAGGCAAATTGTAATTAATTTTTCGTTACAAAAATTTTCAGCAAAAAATTTACTAAATTTAATAACATTAAGCGGAATAAAGACACATATAAATACATACATATGTACATAAGTACATTTATTCTTACATACATATACATATATGCCTATCAACCCTTGATTATGAATTCCTCGGAATGGAAGCATTCTGTGGGTCCTGACCAGTGATCGGACTTAATAAAAATTCTGTGTGGTAGATTCTGGAAAAAAATGTGGAAAATTGGGAAAAAATGTGGTAGATCTCAGGTTTTGGATCAAACTCTTTACAAAAATTAAAAAAATTGCAAGGTTTCACCTTAACTGAACACTTTTTAATTCGAATCTCTAGAAACAACTTTTAAGTTGGGTTTTGCCAATTTTGACAATCCTCAAGTAAAAGTTGCGATCCCGTACGAGTACGGAGTAGTCAGAATCAGTCAGAATTTACTGGAAATCGATCCCGTACTCGGTTCTCTGACTAATGAGAGGACAAAAGAGATAGTAAATAAGGTCCTCTCTCTGTCCACAAGTTACCAGTTTTAGTCCGAAGATTTTTTGCTGGCATGTTCTGCTAAATGTGTGAAACGATCAGCTGTAGTGTGTTTGGCAACCAAATTGTAAACAAAAGAAAAGTGCACTCTGCTAATGCATGTTGAAGAGTATTTAATTACTTGTTTAAGTGGATTCTAATCAACTTGGTTATTTATATGTGTAAGCTGAGTGTGTTTTACGTATAAAATAAGAAAAAATTTACAATCAAAATTTGGAGGTTTTTATTTTTTGACCGTTTGTCCGTTGACTAGTTTTAGTCCGAGGAATGCGGGATTGCACGTAAAAGTAAACAACGCGTTGAAAACTTTAAATGCTAATACTTTCACAAAAGTCGCAGATTTTTTACATTTTCTTAATTAGTTCTTTTTATAAATCATATATTTTGCAATTTAATACAATAAAGTCACGTTTCCCGACGAAAAATTTAATATTGAGAAATTGAGAAAATTCACTGTTTGACAGTTTCTTTTCACCTCCCATTCGACTTTGTTTACTTTTACTTGAGAAATCTCGTCGCCGCCGGGAATGCGAAATCTTGTATAAGTACTATCATTCTTGTTATTAGGGAAACGAATTTCGATACAATATGATACAATATCGATATTTTTGCCATTCGATACCGATACTTTTTACTCGAATGTTTTCAAACGATATTTTTTGGAATCGAGTACCAGAACCCTGGTATCGTATCGAATCGTAAATGTACATTACAAAGTTGATGTGAATAATGATACATTTGTATGACAAAGTATTAAAAAATAAAGTTAAAACGTCAAAACTCTGGGAAATGTCTTGAAGAATGGTGTAATAGTTTAAATATTTAAACTAAATTTTCCAAATTCCAAAATGTAAAAATTTTTCCTTACTATAATTTCTATTGAAAGTTTTGTTCTTAATAATGTTTTCAAACATTCCATTTCTTGCAAATCTATGTCGTACTATAACCTTACTTACTTTGGAATTTATATGTAAAGCAATATGGCTATATTTTGCGCTTTAAAGTGTAGAAATGTGTACTATCTTAGGTTGGTATGTGGCGCGCCTTCAGTGATGTACTTAATGAAGTGCAAAGTGTTAGTTCTTTAATAGAAAATGACACCAATATTCAGATTTAATTTTTTGAATTTTGTATCGATATTTGGAATATCGGGTCTTTTTGTTACGATATTAATGGGTACCCCATATTTTTACAGCGATACTTTAAATGAGTACTATATCGATACTTGCGGCTCGATATCGTGTCCCTACTTGTTACCACATAGTGTTTAGTATTAGGCAATTTTTGCTCTTAAAATTAAAAAAATAAAGAAAATCATGTGGAGCTAAATTATAACTACTCAAAAATGCGCATATGTGGTAGATTTCAGACCTTGTGTGGTAGATGTGGCGGATGCTCCAAAAAGTGGAAGATCTACCACAATGTGGTAGAAGTCCGATCACTGGTCCGGACGCCACTGCATACACAGGAAATGTGTATGAATGTGTGAACAATCACTGCTCAAATAGTGATATTCCCGCTGTCATATAAGCAGGTGCAAAATTCAGAAAACAACTGCATTTTCACCGAATTTTCGCCAAAATTGAATGAATCCTTTTCAAAGACAACACAATTATAACATTTTAAAAGCATTGTGTTTACCAAAATATATTTATCAATCCACAAATTTCGCAAGATGTTTAATTTTCACTTTGCTTTTGTTCAAACCCTTGAAAAATTTGATACATTGGATTGTAGGTGCAGCTCTTTCTCTGACTTTCAGCTGCCTGCCTTTTATGCGATTGAAAGTTCCAGTATAATGCTCGTACTACATACATATGTATGTATGTATGTATGAACATACATAGATATATGCATATATATGTACATATGTATGCACATGCTGCATATCACACTTTCTGTTAACAGAGCAATTCCGGCTAAGATAGTTTGAAGTATTTTGTAAGACAATTGCTTCTTGCCAACCTTCATAGTGAAAAGCTCCTTTGACAGAAAGCACTTCTACATCATTTTGATGGGCTCCAACAGTCTCAATGACCGAGAGAGAACTTGACGTCACACAATACTTTTGTTTAGATTCATGTTGCTAACTTAGTGTTTTTCGCACCAAATTAGTGGGTATTCAAAACGCGAAAATCTTTGAGTAGTGCTTAATGCTTTTGTTAGTTTAAAGACACCAAATTTGAAAACCTTAAAAAATTTAAGCGAAATTTATAGCAATAGTAAGTGTGGTAAGCAACTGTTTCCAAAATTTAAACAAAATCGTGGCTCAGTGACAATCATAAGCGACAACAAAATATGTGGCAGCACCTTCAATCATGCCTAATGAGACCAACTATTTTATAGCTCAAAGAAGTACAGAAACTGAAAACCAAAAATAGTATGAAAGTAATGAGAAAATGGTAAAAGCAGAATATCCAAGAACGGGCACAGGGAACCAATTCAACAAATACATTTTATTAGTTAAAAATCTATACTATTTATTATTCTAAGGCATGACGCTTATTTCTAGCGATCTACTAATTGTACAGAGACCAGTCATAAAACAAATTAAAGTGCTCGATCTGAAACTTTGCACGAATATTTCAGATTTAAAAATAATTAAACTACTTTGAAATATTTGCATGGAAAATGTTTTAAAGTTTTACATTGAACAAAGCATTGCCACGTTCATTTCAATAGACAGCAACTGCGGAACGCTCTGAATATGGAGAAAAAAGGACGCCCACAGCAACACCTTAAAAAGAGCGTTTTCGAAACACTCCGAATATGGAGTGAAAAGGGACTCCCACGCAGTGTTGCCAGTTTGCGGTATTTCGCCCTTTTTTGGGACTGTATGACTAAAAAGGGCGAATGGGATTCTCTGTCAAAAAACGGGATTCTTTGCATACCATACCGAGCAAGAAAATTTAGTAATTGATAAATAAGAAAGGCCGCTCTCTGTGGTAAATTAACGCCGTTCATATGAACCCTATCAGCGGAACTGCATTCACTTTAAATGAATTGTTATAGCAAGTTTGAGTTATACAGAAAGTAATTTGGGAAAAATAAAGTTATTTGAAAACATTAGAAAAAATTCCGACCATTGATCCTTTTTTCAAATGTTTTGAGTCTCTAGATTCTGAAAAGTATTTTAGTGATTGTATTCTTTGATAATGCAAATAGTAAAATTTGCTATTGGCATACGTTTGGGAGGTAGTCGTTAATAAATAGCTCAATGGTTCCTGACATCAAATCGAAAAAGAGAAATAGATTAATCGAAAAAGCATTAAATATGTGTTGTAAAATCTAACTTACTTAATAAACAACCTAATTGTGCGACTTAGGGCCAGTTTTTCAGTGCACGACTGTGGTTTAAACATAGTTTAAACGCCTGAGCTGACTGGTTTAAACTAAGATTAGCCAATGAAATATCAGCCAACTGATCAAACGCAACGATTTAAACGCGAAAACGACTGACAAGGCTGTTTGTGTAAATTATTTTTGTCTTTAGAAATATTAAAATTGAGGAAATAAAATATGTAGATATATTAAGGCGGGTCACTTTTATGGGAGATTTTTTCGACTATACGTGTATTGCGGTGGACTGAAATAAGGCCCGCGGAAATAACGCTCATGGGCTTTATTTCCTAAAAAAAGAAATTAAGCCCGCGGGCGTTATTGCCTTTTCGAAAAAGAAATCAAGCCCGTGGGCTTTATTACTTTTTGCCCGTGGGCATTATTTCCCTTTCGATATGGCAATAACGCCCGCGGGCTTCTTTTCCTAAAAAATGAAATAAAGCCCGCGGGCGTTATTTCATCTTTATTGTGGCTCTTGTCTCCATTTTAGAATATGTAAATCCAAACCCCCTCTTCTAAATAAAAACTAACTAATATATTATTAAACTAAATATTAAAGGAAAACAAATATTTAGTTTATTATACGAACAAATTGAAATTAAAAAGATAAATAAATACTTTCGTCGGTTGTCGCATAATTTGACGGCAAATTGGACACAAAATGCTTGTATTACCATTCGGTTATTACGCCTACTGTTCTCTGCAGAGCAATCTGCGCAAAGTTTAAAATGATTGGCCGAGCTTCTCCTCCGATGGGCGGGCGGTGTGTGCCTTGATATCACACAAACCACTGAAAAAGTTAAATAAATACTTTCGTCGGTTGTCGAATAATTTGACGGCAAATTGGACACAAAATGCTTGTATTACCATTTAGCTTATTACGCCTACTGTTCTCTGCAGAGCAATCTGTGCAAAGTTTAAAATGATTGGCTGAGCTTCTCGAACCTGGTGGCGATCAACCGCGGCCGTCCGCGTTTGCCCGCCACCACTGAAAAACCTAAGACGCTAAGAACAAATATGCGCTTCGCATTGAAGGCTAAAAAACAGTAACAATTTATCTTTAATTTCCAATAATTCGCTTATCAGTTATTGGCGAAAATACCGTTCGATTTTATGCGTATACTGAGGAAGGGAATTAACGCAGAACTACACTGTATGCAAAAATAGAGAGCAATTCGTTTAAAATACGTTCCATTTTATGCAAATGTATGCCTGTATTCATAATAATAATCCCAATCCCTCCCCAAAGGGAGGGAACATTAAGGCTAACTTCGCCCAGAAGAAGCGGACTTGAAATTGGGCCTGATAGTAATTTAACTATAAATATTGTACCAAGTATTTGCCTGCGGCTGGAAAGTGTAGGAAGATTAATAATTTCAATGTTTCACTAAAATAAAGCCAGAGAAAATACTACTCACGGGCTTTATTTCCATGAAATAAGTCAAGCGGGCTTTATTTCTCTTTTTTTTTGGGAAATAAAGCCCATGGGCGTTATTTCCGCGGGGCTTATTTCACTCCACCGCGTATTGCACATTACATACGTGTAATTCCAAGCAACTTTGTCGAAAAAACCATGGCTCTAAAATCAATTTAGAATTTGCCAAATTTCGAAATTAGGTTTCTTAGCACTTTGCTGTAGTGTCGTAAAGAATTGCTTAAATTTTGTACAAAAACATCCTGTAGGGGTTTTTTGGTATGAGGANGGCCTGCTAGTAATTTAACTATAAATATTGTACCAAGTATTTGCCTGCGGCTGGAAAGTGTAGGAAGATTAATAATTTGAATGTTTCACTAAAATAAAGCCAGAGAAAATACTACTCACGGGCTTTATTTCCATGAAATAAGTCAAGCGGGCTTTATTTCTCTTTTTTTTTGGGAAATAAAGCCCATGGGCGTTATTTCCGCGGGGCTTATTTCACTCCACCGCGTATTGCACATTACATACGTGGAATTCCAAGCAACTTTGTCGAAAAAACCATGGCTCTAAAATCAATTTAGAATTTGCCAAATTTCGAAATTAGGTTTCTTAGCACTTTGCTGTAGTGTCGTAAAGAATTGCTTAAATTTGTACAAAAACATCCTGTAGGGGTTTTTTGGTATGAGGAATCCATTTCTGCGATGCAAGGATACAATGTAACGTTAATTTTAGCGTTTCTGTTGAAACGATTCAGTTTTTTTATCGTTTAGGTTAGGGATGCCCAAATCAGCACATATGTGTCGTGGGCGACTGCGCGTGTACGGATGGCAAAGTCGACTTCGACTTTGGACCAATATCGACTTTTTACTCCT
>NW_016161385.1:0-6906 GCF_001687245.7 Rhagoletis zephyria
ATTTTATTTTATTTTATTTTATTTTATTTTATTTTATTTTTAATTAATTTTACCTGATTATATTTTATTTACTTTGATTTTTTTATACCATAAAAATGTGCAGTTCATAGTTATAAACAGGGACGGAAAATAATCATAATTTTTAAAATTGTAACCAAAAAATCAACAAGTTATAATCGACATATTTTTACTGGAACTTATAATAATTTTTTATTTTCAACCAATAAAGATTTCATAGATTTAATAATTAATACTTGAGTTTTATTTTTTCCCTCAAAATAAAAATTATTATTAAACGATTTTTATTTTTTTGATAAAAAATAGTGATTATTTTATGATTTTTATTTTTTCGCTCAAAGATAAAAATTATTGAGTTTTATTTTTTCACTTAAGAGTAATGATTATTCAAAAAACTCAAAATATCATTTTCTGAGGTAGCGACACTTTAATAAAGGGAATAAGACCCGAAATTTTTAATAATAATTACCTATAACTAATTATTATTTTTAAGCAAAAAAAAATAAAGTAATGATTAAATGCTTATTTGGTTTTATATATGGATACAAGGCTTGATGCCAGGAGTTTCCAGTCAGAAACTCTGATCTTTGCCACAAATGTACAATCATATATTTTTTTAATTAATTTAATTTTTTTTTAATATTTACATGAAGTGTCAATTGAAAAGTGTGTGACTTAAAATTCACTTTTCATAAAACGACAACCGCGCGCTTACAAGAATTTTTCGTTTTGACAACTTTGGACCTTAGTTAATTTGCTTTCATTTTCCCCTTCCCCATTTTTTTTACATTTTGGCGCATTTCTACTTTTGACAAAATCTAAAAATAGCCAAATAACATTTTTGGTATTTTTTTACCATTTCTCCGCTTTTCTTATAAAAAATCTAAAAATAGCCAATTTTTATTTTAGCCTAACGGTATATCGCAAGAGCAAAGCAAAAAGGTGAAAAATTTCATCTCTTTCTGTGGTAAAAAATTTAGTTTGGTGAACTCTCGCATCAAATATTTATTTTGGTGAACTCCCGCATCTCAAGCCTTTCAGAATTTAGTAGTTCTAAAAAAATTTAAAATTAACATTTGCTCCTTCTCATTTCATTAACATTCTCTGGTGCTTCTTTGCCAATAAGTAATTCCAATGGACTAAATTTAGTCAACCGATTAACAGTACAATTCAAAGCCAACTGTATCTCGTTTAATGCATCTTGCCAAGAGTGTTGGCTGGTTTCTGCAGCGGTCAAGAGACTTTTCACCGTACCCATAACACGTTCAACCTGGCCGTTGGCACGACTTGCCCCGGTTGCAATTAAGTGCAAGTCTACTTTGTGAAGAACAGACATCTCGAAATTTTTGACCAGCGAAACACCTACCCTGGTCATCTATTATACGCGATGGAACACCGAATAGCGATATTGAGGACTTTAACGCTTTAATACAATTTTCAGCATCTATTTGAATTATAACATATTCCTTAAGATCGTTCTTACCACTTAACTTTCCTGTTATGTCAATATGAACAGTGTGCCATGGGATATTGATCTTGGGAATAGGATGAAGTTCAACTTGAACTTTACCAGAGGGTGACTTTGAGAGCCGAAAAGTAATACAATTCTTTACAAATTTTCTAACATATTTAGACATGTTTTCAAACCAGTAGTAATCATAAACTTTATCAAGAATTTTTGTCCAACCAAGATGCATAATTGATTCATGAACATGATTTATTACAGACCACCTGAAAGATCACGGAATCACAGGTAAACATATCGTTTTTCCGTTTCTTTGTATTTTCCGATAAAGAGTTCCCGCCCGTAACTCATATGTTCTTACTACGTCTTCTGCAAGCTCGTTATTACGTAATTTTGAAACTATAGTGGATATATCTTGGTCACGCTGCTGCTCAGCAAGAAGCCAATTACTCGAAATCTCAGCTAAATTCACACGCATTTCAGCGACTTTAGTAAATAGTTTAACTTCAAGAGGAAGCGGGTTTCTAGAAAAGAAATCAGCATGTGCCATACGTTTTCCCTCCCCATATTCACCTTCAAAATCAAATGATTGCAGATACGCCCACCAGTCATGTACTCTCGGTGTCAATTCTGCTTTTGTTCGCGATGCCTTTAAGTAATTACAGTCTGTGAAAACCACAAATTTACGGCCTTGTAAATAATGTCGAAAATGTTTTATTGAATTAAAAACAGCCAGTGTCTCTAATTCGTACGAATGATACCTAGACTCTGACTAGACTTGACGTTATTTTACTATAATACTCTACTACGTGGGGTTTGTTATCAATTGTATGCAACAAAATTGCACCATAACCGTCAGAGCTAGCATCTGTATGCAACTCTATTGGATATTGCGGGTCAAAGATAACCAACACCGGTTTGTTTGTTTATATTGAAACTATTTTATTTCGTATCTTTTCATGCTCAGGTTTCCATACAAATTTACTTTTATCCGAGGTAAGAAAATAAAGAGTTTTCATTAATTGTGAAAATTTAGGCACAACCTGTCGAAAGTAAGAAGCCAGCCCGATAAACTGCTTCAACTGCGTGACTGACCGCGGTGGCGGAAGAGCAGCCACGGCTTGTATTTTCCGTGGGTTAGGTCGAATTTCGCCCGCTTTAATTTCATACCCAAGATACTCAACACTCGTTTTAAGAAAAGAACATTTTGTGATATTAAAGGAAAACCCGGCTTTTGTAAGAACACTTAAAATTGTTCGTAGCCTCATAAGTGCTTCTTCTTTTGTTGTGGCAACTATTATAATATCATCCATATAATCTATGACATATGAATGAGCAAACTCACCCAAGGCTTTCATTACTGCCCGTTGAAAAACAGATGGGGCATTCTTTAAACCGAAAGGCATAGCCAAAAACTCATATTGACCCTCCGGAGCAGTGTTGCCAGAACTTTTTGGGCCGACCGGCTAGATTGGCAAAAAAAAACGGCTAAAAACGGCGAAAATGTTTTAGTGAAATTTCACATAGACTCTGGCATAAAACGGCTAAAATGTTTTAGTGAAAATTCACATGCTCTATTTAAATAAATCGCAAGAAACGAAAGACTAGTTAACACCATTAATTTATATCGAGTGTATATTCCTCATCATCAAATGAATCACTATTGTATATATCACCTGAATTCATTAATTTTAAGAGATCGTCATCTACAGTAAAATTATTGCAGCATTTTTCTTCGCGTTGTAAACCGTATCTTATATATAAAATAGCGTTTAACGTTTTAACGCACATTGGATTTCTTTGCTTAGTTTTTATTATATTCACTAAATATTCGCTCTACTTCTGCATTACTTATAGGCAAAACAAGAAAACTAAAAACTAGGTTGCAAAGGTCAGCGAAAGGGTTTTCTCCTAGGGCATTTCGAAATTGATAAACTTCGGCCCATAATTTTACAGTTGAGTCTAAATTTCTCCAGGTATGTAACGTTAACCGTTGCCATTGCATCTCTATGGATGTTATTTCGTCGGCATTATATTTGTGTTTTTGTTGCTGTAGTTGAACAAATACTTTTGGTTTAATTACTCTTAATGCATTTCCAACTGAAAAAGTCAATTTTTTTAGTGTGGCAATATTTGTAGGGAGGCGTTGGCGTAATTCCTTTATTAAAGTGATAATAAAATAGCGACCATTTTCTCGAATTATTTTCTCGGCTTCGTGGTCAAAAGCGTTTGTGCTTACTTTGGTTTTTAAATACTCTTCAAAACTGTGATAAAACTGAGGAAATGGAGCAAGGTATGGTTCCAACGGGGAGCATATAGGATCAAATGTGTCCGCGTTAATAACCACTAGGGAGCATAGATGCGAGTAAAACATTGAGTTCATTAAAAATCTTCATTGGGTCTGCATTATTGCTTTCGAACAACTTGTTTACTTTTTGCACCTGAAAATTAGGCAAATAGTAAAATCGGCTAAAAACGGCTAACTTTTTTTTACAAACCGGCTAACAAATCGGCTGCCGGCTAGATCGAATTTTCTCCGGCTAGTTGCTATCAAAACCGGCTAAATCTAGCCGGAAAACGGCTAAAATGGCAACGCTGCTCCGGAGTAACAAAAGCTCAATGGAATTAGGGTGTATAGGGATTTGATAGAACCCACTCGCAATATCCATACACGAAGAATACTTTGCTCCACGCAACCTAGCAATCTGGTCTGATATGAGAGGTAAGGGATATTTATCAGATATAGTATTTGCATTTAATTCACGATAATCTACACAAAAACGATCCGATCCATTTTTTTTTTACGAGCAACATGAGACTGGCAAATGGCGAGCAACTGGGGCGAATAATATTTGATTCCATCAAATCCCTTATCTTATCCCTGACAACAGCTTTTTCATCCGAGCTAAGTCTGTAAGGTCGTCTTTGTACAGTTTTATTTGGATCAGCCAAACGTATTTCTAACTGACCAGTGGTAATCCGAGTTCGCGGAATCCCATTAATAAACCAATCGGAATATTCTTTTAAAATTTCTACCAAGTGAGATTTCTAACGCCCAACGAGATCAGTGTCAATAGAAGTTAGATCAACATTATCATTCGTAACCGAGCAGACATGTACAATTTTCTCTTTAAAAATATTAAATTTATCACGCGTAATTACAACACCGAAACCTTGGCAAAGAATCCAACGACCAATCATAACATCATGTTTCAAATAATTGTCTAAAACTACATGAAACAAAACTTCTAATGAACATTCACTTATTTTTACATTCGATAAAATTTGCAAAG
Source organism: Rhagoletis zephyria (assembly GCF_001687245.7). Taxonomy (NCBI): domain Eukaryota; kingdom Metazoa; phylum Arthropoda; class Insecta; order Diptera; family Tephritidae; genus Rhagoletis; species Rhagoletis zephyria. Next base: position 4,777 of record NW_016161385.1, read on the forward strand.
TACTACAAACAGAAGAATTTCCTATGCCTCTTAAAACTACAATATTATTAATTCTTTTTCCACAAAATTTTCCTGCTACCCCTTCTTTTACAAGAGAACACTCGGCGCCCGAGTCAAAACAAAATGGAATAGACTCACCCATTAAACAAAGCACACCTCTCGCCTCAGCTACTGCACAAACATCCACGCGCTTCTCAGTAGTATTTTTTCCCCATTGCTTCACATTAAACCATTGTTTTTTGGACACACGGACGCGATATGGCCCACATCTCCACATTTGAAGCAGGTGCACAATGAACGGTCCCTTCCAGTTACCGGTTTTATTGGAAGTTGCTGACCGGTTTTATTGGAAGTTTACCTCTGTTTTTTCAAGCGACAATCCACCATCTTATGACCCTGTTTTCCGCAAAAATGACACTTTACATACGACTGCAATTTTATCCTTTTATTTTCTGACCAGACAGAATTTTCTTGAGCAAAATGTTCCCTTTTGTTTTTAAACGCGAATGCTTTCAACTCTTGCTGTAATTCGTTTCTCGTTTTTGTTTGTTGGAAATAATAAACGCTGCAACCTGTTGTCAAATTGAGCTGCATGTGTAATAACCACTGATACTGCAATTTCTTCCACATTCATCAGTTTCCATCTAGACATTAGCGACGTGACTAAACGGCTCCCATACACAGAAAGACACTCTCCTTCCTTCGGACGACCGTTAAATTTATTGACAAGAATAGCTGCCGCAGTCTCGATACCTTCAAAACGCTGCACAAACAATTCTTTGAATTGTGGCCATGTAATACCAGCATAACAAATCTGCGATAACCAATGTGAAGCAATACCTTCCCATGATTAACTGAGGGCTATAATGAGCGCACTGCCCTCCAAAGGACTTTCAGCCACAATAACATCAACAGTGGCACACCAAGAAATAGCACTCACACCCGCACAGTCAGGATTAAATTTTGGAAATGAAATTGCCTTGACCTCTGGCACAACCGACTTCGGAACTTGAACCGCTTTAATAATCTCCAAAAAGTTGCGATTTTGCAATTCCAAAATTTCACGCCAAATTTCAGCCGAATTTTCTTGAGGCGGAGCACGTCCGACTTCTGTTGTAAAAGCACACTCAAAACTTTCAGGGACAACTTCAGGATCATCGGAAGCAATCTCAGGATCTTCGGAAGCAACCTCAGGACCCCCATCTGAATAGTTTGCATTGATTTCGATCGTCTCATTTCCTCCTTTTCTTTCTTCCATTATTACTTTTTTATAAGCGTAGTAGTCCCTTGAATAAATGTGTTCAGCTTCGTAGTGCAAATTCAATTGAATTTTCAAACGCAGTTCAATATTGAATATCGCTCGTATTCCCAACTTCCATCAGTTCCGTATATGAATATACACACTCACACACCAAGAATGATAGAATACAAGATTGCGCCGATTGCAGCAGAATTCGTGAGAGTAATTTTAGCGTGACGTCATCGTAGAGTTGACAACTGAGAGCGGCGAGAATGAGGGCGACTAGGAGTATTGGGTACTTAAAAGTATTGACTCAGCACATCACTACTGCTGTCTTCTCTACTGTGACGTCACCAAAACAGCTGATTCTGTCAAAATCACTGAGAGCCGAGTAGCGGTATCGTCATCGGCGCCACCTCTGTATTCTCTCCACCGTGCGTAAGCATCACATGCAAATACATGCGAGAGCGTAACAAAGCGAACGCAAATTCATTCAAACGTAATTGGCACACTAACACAATCACGCTTTCAGCTCGCGTTTACTTGTGGTAGTGATCTGCTCATATACACTCCTCGTCATTTGAATTGCACACCCTTTCAATTCTTAGTATTTACAGTTTTCCGTTTGTTTATTTAATATAAATTTTTTGTAAAAATATCGTCACTACATACATACGAATAAAGGCGCGCTGGTGTTTTGACGGTGAAAAAAAGCGTTTAAAAAAATATTGCGAAAAAAGATGCTTATAAAAAACTTTGGCGAAGTATGTTAAGAGTATTTGACGCTGAAAATTTTTTATGCGTCTTTTTCGCCGTCAACTTTGAGCTCGCGCCTTTATTCGTGTCTAGTGACGATATAGCATATTCTACGGTAAATGCAATTTTAAAAT
>NW_016161385.1:6931-10492 GCF_001687245.7 Rhagoletis zephyria
TGATGTGCTGAATTGTCCCCAATACTCGGTACCCAATACTTAAAAAAGATTTCGGTACCCTATACTTCCTTTTCGGTATCCGATACCGATTATTTACATTAAATCCTCGCCATTATATGCATTTCAGGTTTAGAAAAAACTTTCATTACTAATTTATATGATATCGGCTAAAACACTTGAACTTATCGCCACAGAAAAATATTATTTTATCAGTTTTAACCTTAGTCGATCCAAGGTTCAAGAAAAATACTTTGACGGATGAAGAAGCCTTTCAGGGGAGAGATTCTGTAGCCAGTTAGCGACAAGTTTCGGATCGATATCGCACTTGTTGACTTACAAATATTTGATATCAAACGTCGACAAAACCGATACCGATTCGAAAATTGTTACAGAATCTGTCCCAGGCCTACAAAAATGATATCGTCCGATTCAGCTGGAACAAAAATGCTTCAAACAAGTAAGGGTTTCTCTGTATTATGGCATCGAACCGACATATATACACCTTTCATTTGAATCAGTAAAAAAGCTCTATTGGCTCTTACATTCGGGTTTTGTTAGGCGTTTTTTCCATATTTTTGGCCTATGTGCGCTTTTATTCGAAACCTAAATGTTTCGGTACCGAGTATCGTTTTTTACAAACTAAAACTTAAAAGAAAGTTTATTTTCCATTTCTTGGGCAGCATTTTATATAATTTTTTCGTTTTTCTCGAGAGCTGGAAACAGTTCTTAAAAAAGGTCAACATAGGAGTGTACCATCCTAATGACCTGCAGTTAAAAATATTTTTTGAAAAATTTCTGAAAGCAGTTTTGTAGCCCATTCAATTATAGTGTAATTAAGTGCAAGTTTGAAGTGACTCTAAAACAGCCCCGATTTTATTCCATATAAAAGTTTTGTCGAGCATACTTNTGTCAAAAATCACGGCTATTTTACAGACACTTGAAACTTGCACTTTATTGTACCCCTTTGTTGACATTTTTTTAACTCTGTATAAAGTATTAAAATCGGATGTAATGAATATTAAATAAACAAAATTAAAAGTGTAAATACTAAAGATTAAAAAGTTGAGCTATTCAAATGACGAGGAGTGTATGTGGCGTACGTTTGGGAGAGTGAGCCTTTTTACTCCAGAATGCGTGTGCAGTGGCTCTCATTGCTATACGTGTATTAGTAAGATTTGTTGCCCCCTGCCCGTTTGCCCATGATTTTCCACTGATCTAGCCGGCGAAATGGGCTCGCTTGCCCATACGGGCAAAAAAGCCCATACGGGCAAAAGTGCCCATGTCTGCACTAACCCAAAGTTATTGAGAATTGAGAAAGAGAATACAGTAGAGCTCTGATATTTATGACTACAGTATTCACTGTACCGACATATACAAATAATTAAAATTAAATAATATTAAGATAAATAGTCAAATATTGTCGATATGTGGGTGTCGTAAAAATTTGATAAGCTTTATAGCTAGGAATATTGCCATAATATTAATATTACTAATGAAATGCTATGTCCAGTTTTAGTATCGAATCCAAAGACGATGCCTCTTTTTTTCCATTAAGAATGGCTTAAAAATGCTTTTGGTTAGGAAGTGTACCTGAAAATGTGTGCACACATATATATGTTAATCAATTTGTAAAAGTGTAAATGTATGTACATGAACAACTAAACTTTATCGTGCCATCAAATCATTGGCCTTGAGGGGAATGTATGTGCATGTACTAAGAAAATATATGAGCAAATTAAAATGTCGATGCAATTTACAGTCAAAAATACAGTTTTTGTATAGATTTCGTATGAAGGAACAATTTCATTTCCCAACACTGAGGCGAAATGTAAGCACACCTGTCAAATTAGAAAATAGAAATTGCTCGGCTACTACTTGGCGTGCAATCAAACGACAGCCTGGGCTTGTGTTGTGGATTGTGTTCCATTCATATAGTTTACACGTATTTTATTTAGACAGGCTGCACGCCGCACACCACAAGCCCTTTATGTGTTTACAGCTTAAACAAAATTTCTATCAGCTGTTCGTCTAACTTGCCAGTTTCTGCAAATTTTCTGTGCGCGTATTATTTTGGATATTTTTCTCTTGTGAGAGAAAAGAATTTTGCCGTTGAACATTTTTTACTGGAAATTTTAAACGAATGTACCCATTGCCTAACCAACATTGAACAGAACTGTTACGAACGGCCTTAACTGACGTAAGACCAGATTTTGAAAATTTGGCCAAAGGGATCTTTTGAATGAATGAAAATTAATTTTTTTTTCTTTTTGGGGGGCCTCGGCCTTGCCCACCCCTGTTATTTTCGGTCCCTGGAATATTGTGCAAGTGCACAGACGTATATCTAACCAGTCACAGAAGAAAGCATTAAAAATGAGTTACAAAAACTAAAATTGAAAAACGCTGATGACGTGACAAATTCTGAAACAACCAAAAGAATGAGAACGAAGAATTCTTTCGAAAAAAACGGTGTTTAAACAACGATTGTGCCATGATGCTAGCTTGTGAAGATGAAAGTCAGGAGGATACATGCGACATTTGCAGCCCCGATGAAATTCTCAAAAAGTAATTATTGCACCGCAATACAAATAAATAAATATAAATGAAAGTTCTCTCAACTGGTGCAGTGTCAATCGAAAAGAATTTGCAATTTTGCCAAGTTTCAAGTTTTTCAAGTTTGTCGCCTCAAGCGAGTAGTTATATAGTGGCGCAGGTTTGATTTACGACCCTTCAACAATTTTTATTAACTACAATGTTCCAATTTTTAAATTCAAGTACTAAAAAAACATTCAGTCTTATCATGAGTTTAATTTTCCCCAAACGGATTCACTTTTCACTTTTATTTTCATGTACATATTTACTATGGGCGGAATACAAATTTTCGGGTGAATTTTTTTCGGGCGAAACTCATGATAAGGCAGATTATAAAAATTATTAGCCTTTCCATTTTTTATGTACCTAAATCACCTAATTTACCCACCTAAATTGATAATAATAATAATAATCATAATAATAGATTGGCGCTTACACATATGTTAGTGTTTGGCCGAGCTTCTCCTCCGATTTGTGGCGTGCGCCTTGATGTTGTCACACAAAGCGGAGGGACCTACAGTTTTACGCCGACTCCGAACGGCGATTGTATTTTTATGAGAAGCTGTTTTTCATGGCAGAAATACACTCGGAGGTTTGCCATTGCCTGCCGAGAAACGGCCTTTTTTCTATATTTTTTTGCGATGGTACTTTGGCCAGGGCTTGAACCCAGGTGTTGCAGAGTGGAAGGGCGCACTGCTTACCACTACACCACAGCGGCTGACCCACCTAATTTTCTTCTTAATAAAATTATAGTTTAAAAACTAAAACCTCGCTATTATAATTTCCATTCGTACTGTCAGCAGGTATGTAACTTGAGAATAGAAATCGCTGCATCTTTTAGGCGCATCAACATTGCATAGTTACATCCCGATCTAATAAAAGGGAGGTAAGGAGGTAAAAATACATGACATCCGCATTCGCATCCGCGGATGTCTAAAATTCCACATTCGCAACATCCCTAGTATGTACATA
>NW_016161385.1:10517-46334 GCF_001687245.7 Rhagoletis zephyria
TTGGACTCTTTTTTAAATTCGCAAGTATCTTCGAAGCATATTCTATTTCCATTTATTTATTATGTATAATTTTTATTTATGATAGATATTATTTTAAAATATTTATTTTATGCACATTAAGCACATACCATTCTTAAATCAAGAATTTCAAATTTTCTTTTTACAATATTTGCTATGCATGCATCACATTTAAAACAACTATAATGGAAGCTTTTATTATTATACATGACATATTTAACTTTTCTTATGTCTTTTATTTTGTTCTGGCATTTAGACAATATTTATTTAACATTTCACCAAAACATCCTTGATAAAAGCATATTGTTACAAACTTTTTCATCTCCATTTAAGTAAAATTTAATTATTGTTATTTTCAAATTTTATTTTATAGATATATTTAGGTTATTTTATATATATAAACATTTTTTTTTTAAACACTATTATTTAAATTCATATTTTTAATTACTTGTTTTTTAACATAAGTCTTACAATGCTTATTTATAAAATATATGATTATAATTAATATAAAAACAATCGAAATAAATCCTATTATATTATTTATTAAAGGATTGTTGCTGCTGCTGCTATTGTTTACACTGTTGTTATTGTTGTTCATGGTGATTTTCTGCTGCTGTTCTTTGGCTTTTGGAACTACAATTGTCCAAACCATGCCTCAGTTGTTATCTTGTTTATGTTGTTTTTTCTTCAATTCTATTAGTTCCGCAATTAATTTTCATTTGTTCTCTGCAGTAGCTAATGGAATTACCCTGTGTGTTACCAATCTTCCTTCGTAGTTTCACCGCCTTACCTCCTCGGGTTTTTCGTTTTGGTGCACTATGCTCTGTGCTATCGTTTTTAATTTGTCTTTTTCTGTAAGCTTCTATTGTTAGTGGCTTAGGTCCAGCCGTGAGCGGAGTTGGGACGTATTTTGATATTGGTGCTTCAGGGACATATTCATCATCTATATTTTCTTCTTCGTAGGATCTTGGGTAGTTCAGCTGTTCAAACAGCTCAGTCCAGATCTTCTTTTGAATATTGCTCCGTCATGAATATAATTTTTATTTAAATTTATTTGTTTTTATTAGAGTTATTATAGTGCCAATTTGGCAGGATCGCCATGTTATGTTTATTTTTTTTTATGTTATTATTTTTAAGTATTTTTAACTTTTGGGTTTTAAGCGAGCCACGCTAAAAGGATGATGGCCTCAAGGCCTATTTTTATTGATGAGACAAGTTAAAAAAAGAACGAGGCAATGCCGCCGATTCTTGATTCAAAACAAGTCTGTTTATTTCAGTGCACAAACACTGCTTTTATAATAAATTTTACATTTCTCCTTAAATCCAAGACACTCCCAATTTTAAGTTACTTTTCCAGAATTTTCATATTGTGACCAATCATAATTTATTATTTTGTAGTTTTGCATTTTCTAAATGTTCTTGTAGTAAAGTCTCATTTCTTTTCTTTTACTCTAATTAAATTTATATTGACTTCTCATATATTGAGAAATATCAATTGTGAAACCAATTGTTTCACAGTTGCTCTACAAAGTTCATCGTCTTGAGGAAATACAACACTACAAATGTCTTCACAAAAGTGACCCACATGTGCAAGCTGCAATATGATCGTTTCTACAAAGCTAGTGGCCGCTAACGCTTTGCCCAATTTGTAACATATATATGAGTCATAACTCTTTTTGCTTGCATTCTTAACGTTGTTGTTAAGAACGTTATTATATAATATTGCAGTCACATGTGTGTTTACATTACTTACCTTACTTACTAATTATTTGTAGACACACAACAATATATTTAGTATTTGCGCCGGGTATTTAATGTTCGGCTCCGCCCAAACTTAGACTTTCTTACTTGTTTTCATTTCAATTGGTTTCGGTGTTGTTGAGAGCGAGGTGAGAGTTGAAAACTCTACCGAGTACGAACCTTGAATTATAATGTGTGTGAGTGTGTATATTCATATACGGAACTGATGGAAGTTGGGAATACGAGCGATATTCAATATTGAACTGCGTTTGAAAATTCAATTGAATTTGCACTACGAAGCTAAACACATTTATTCTAGGGACTACTACGCTTATAAAAAAGTAATAATGGAAGAAGGAAAAGGACTAAATGAGACGATCGAAATCAATGCAAACTATTCAGATGGGGATCCTGAGGTTGCTTCCGATGATCCTGAAGTTGTCCTTGAAAGTTTTGAGTGTGCTTTTACATATATAAAAGTACAGTTTATACTTTAACAAAAACCGTATAAATCGAAAGTCCAATTTTTGTGCAACAATAAACAAAAATCAACAAACTTTCGTAAAAGTTTCGAGTTTTTTTTAATCTTTTTGAAATATTTTGAGTATTCAGTTTTGTAGCCCATAGTTCTGAGAAATTAGCTAATTATTCCAGATGTTTTGTAAAAATTAACAAATTCAAACCTTAACATAAAAAAAAATAAAAAATAAAATGCTGTGTCAATTTTTTCATTTGTGCTAAGGCCTCTTCTGTTACAAAAAAATCAAGCTACCAATGGACAAAATCGATGGATAAATAAAGAAGGTCAAATAAAAAAGGCACACAGATCTTTTGTATGAAAAATGAGCAGGAAATAATGCTACTCATACACCGTGTACACCTGAGTAACTCTCTTTTCTGCTTATTCATTTCGCCACCCATTCCTTTCTTATTTATCCATCGATTTTCTTCATTGGTAGCTTCATTTTTAAATGACTTCCAAAAAAGGAGGAGGTTATCAGTTCGTCGGAATATTTTTTTTTTTTTTTTTTGTATGTATGTTACAGCATAATTTTGGATCACCGATTTCGATAATTCTTTTTGCATCGGAAAGGTAGTGTCTCAGGGGTCGTCCCATACTAATCTGGTTAAGATCCGATCAGTGGATCATGAGATACATATATATATATATATTTTTTTATATAAGAGTTGAAGTCGGTTTTATTTTGCTAAAAATTACTTGTTACCTCCCTTTTATTAGCTCGGGATGTAACTATGTAATATTGATGCGCCTAAAAGATGCAGCGATTTCTATTCTCAAGTTACATACCTGATGACAGTACGAATGGATATTATAATAGCGAGGTTTTAGTTTTTTAAACTATAATTTTATTTTGTAATGGAACAGGCTTTCTTACAAAATAAAAAAATACAGAAAAATCGCTTTTTTTTATTGTTCTCCTGTTAAAATGTAAACTTTTTTAATTTTTTCATCAAAAACCAAAAAATGTGGAACTATTAATTAGTTTCTCAGAAACCATCAGGCCTGTCGAAGAGTGATGTATTAAGGTTTATGGAGAATTTGATTATCTTTAATTCGTATTACGATTGTTCAATTGGTTCGAAAGATATACATACGTGATTAAGTGGAACTACCCTTTTTTTAGCTGAATAACGGTAAATTGCAAATATCACAGAAAGTTATCCATAGAGAAAAAAATTGACTTGATTTTCGGAATCACTGTAAAAAAACGGGGAAGAAAAGTGCTCGTGACATGTAACAGCTAGCAGGAGTCCCTGCTCCTACATATTCAAGAAAATTCCACGTTAATAAGTATTTTTGTGTTTGTTTACGCGAAATGGAGCTTCAAGAGCTATTTTCAAAATTTACTATAATTGCTATAAAGCACATCGAATGTGTAAAAAAAGCCTACGCAAAATACAAGGCGGTCAAAATCTGCCAAAAACGACGCTGAATATATCGCGCGAAGACCTGGGATTTTTCAAAACTTGTGCTAAACAGTTGGAAGCACAAGATGAGGAGCATTTTTTCAAAGCTACTCGCATGTCGGTTGCAACATAAAATTTACTTCTTTCAATTTTAAGAGAAAAATTGCAGCGAATGTCTCGTCGACCCCCAATTGGGGTTGAATCACGGTTATTGGTAACGCTTTTGTAAGTATTATTATTAGTGTTCTAGTAAGGTTTGCAGGTTTTTGTCCAAAGTTACAGGAAAAAGTTCCCGGTTTTTATCAGCTATGTCTAAACGTGGCAGAACGCTGTTCCTATGACTTCGGACTAAGTTCTCTAAAACCTGCAAATCTTACTGCATCTAAAGTACAACAACTGATTTTTAATCCTTGAATGTCATCCCTGTCACACGCCGAAATTTTATGTTACAGGTATTTGGCTCAAGGATGTAATGTACAAGTTCTGGCTTGGGCGTATAAGCTTGGCATTTCTACTGTGCGAAAAATAATTTATAAAACATGTGATGCACTGTGGGTTGAGCTCGGTTCTGTTTACGTTTCTCCACCAAATGTCACAGAACTGCGGAAAATTGCTGATGATTTTTTCATAAAAACTGGAATACCAAATCGCGTGGGAGCAATTGATGGCAAGCATATTAATATGTTCCGTCCAAGAAAAAGTGGCTCACTTTATTTTAATTACAAAAAAAGGTTTAGCATCACACTATTAGCGGCTAGTGATGCCAATTATGTGTCCACCTATGTTAACGTTGGATCATTTGGCTCTCAAAGCGATGGCGGTATATTTAGTAGAAAGGCCTTTGGTAAAAGAATTTTAGACGGAACCTTGGAAACGCCACCGGACCGACCATTACCTCATATGTGGGGGTTCTGAACTGTGTGTGTATATATTAGACCACACAGCCTAAAACTATGTAGGTACATAAGTACTTTTACAAAAAATAAATGTGCACCGAGTGCATAGGGCTTGGGCATTGCCGATCTAGACACATTTAATACCTACATGGATGTAGGCGTTGTGATGATGCAACCTTCTCTTTGCCCTCTACGCACAAACACTAGGAAGAGCGCGATGAGAAGGCAACATTTTTTGTAGAAACGAAAACGCCATAAGCCAATCAAGAAAATTTTGTGCACACTCGGGTTGTAACTCGAACACCCGGGTATATTGAGCTGCAAAGCACCCGAACCCAATCAAGTATGTATGAAAAGCAATCGGGTGTTGTGGCCAACATGTTCGTCTTGAGCTCAGTCGCTAACGAACAATACTTCTGCTCGTATACAGAGAATGATGAAAAACGGGTTTTGTTAGATGATCGAGTATACACAAAAATTATGCACCCGTTGCAGATGTCTGGTACGTACCAAAGTACATAATAATCGTAATTCCTTTATACTTTTATAAGTAAATAAGTATATAACTGACACTAGCAACGTTTTTTATGGTAATATACATACTCAGTAATATATATATATATTAATACGCTAACATAAATTTTGTCTCCGTTCGTTTGGCGATTCTACCGAACCGATTTCAAAACCAAGAACACCGTTGGAAAGGCATTTTTCCGTAGATAAGCAGAGTTTTTATGGCTTTACAATTTATTGAAAATTACGGCCAAAACCGTCATTTAAACATTTTAGAATTGTGTATACATGTTGCTGCAACATGTTCAATTTGACATGTTTCGCCTATTGTTTCACTACACATTTGAAATTAAGCTTTGAAATAAAGATAAATATGAAGATGAAGAAATGAATGAATGAAGATGAAGTCAAAAAAAGAAGGCAAAAGTGAAGATAAAGACGAAAATGGAGACAATGACAGATACATAAGAAGTAGGGTAACTGAAAGGGTAAGAACATTTCTTGAATTTATGAAGTGAAACTGCTTTAGCGGCAGTTGGTTGGTTGGGAGTAAATTGTCAAATTCAAGGGGAATAATGCACATGGAAATGTTTCTCAGCGGTTTAGCGTATTGAGAATAAAAAAAAAAAACAAAGATGCCTAGAGGTACAGGCAAAACGAAGATCAAAGTAAATCTAAACAATTTAAGGTAAAGGTGAAGAGGAATATGCAAAAATAAAGATAAATATGAAGAAAAGGATGAGGATGAAGATCGATATTGTTATCGATATAAAACTCGATATTTTTATCGATATAATAATCGATATTGCTATCGATAAAATAATCGATATTGTTATCGACACTGTTATTGATTAAATAGCCGCTATTTCAATGGATATAATAACCAATATAATAATCGATATTGTTATCGATACAATAATGGATATTGTTATCGGCATAATAAACGATTAAATAATTGATTTTGTTATCGATTTAGTCATTTATATTGTTAACGATATGTACAATAATCGATACTGAAGATTGTTGTATTTATCGATGAATTAATCGATTTTACAATCGTTGTGTTTTTCTATCTTTATGGATATTGTTATCGGTATTTTTATCGACACAGTTATCAACAGGGTTATCGATGTACTAATCGGAACAAGGAATGTGATCACATTACATGGCAACACATCACATGATACTACATCACATAATATGATATCACATCACACGATATCACGTGACATGACATTATATGATATTACATCACATTATATGGCATGACTTCACATGACTTGACATCACATGATCTGACATCGTATGACATGACATGGCATTACATGACGTGGCATCACATGATATGACATCATATGGTATGACATCAGAGGATATGACAACACATGACATGACATCCTATCACATCACATAAAATCACGCCACATCTTATCACGTCATCGCACCTCATCTAATCTACGTGAATAGAAAAAGAAAAGGATATAAGCAAGGATGTGAAAGATAAAAGCAAAGATGAAGACCAAGGTAAAGTTACCGATTTCAAAACCAAAAACACCGTTGGAAATGTAATTTTCTGTAGATGAGGAGAGGTTTTATAGTTTCGAAATTGGTTGAAAATCGTCGTTTAAAAATTTCCATATTTGTGTATGGTTGTTTTTGCAACCTGTACAATTTAAGCTGTTTCGCATTTTGTTTTGCTTCGTATTTGAAATTAGACTTTGAAATAAAGATAAATATGAAGATGAAGAAACAAGTGATAACGATGAAGACAAAAAAAACCAAAAGTGAAGATAAGGACGAAAATTGAGATAAAGGCGAAAATTGAGACAATGAGAAATACATAAGAATTAGGTTAACAGAGTTGAAATTTTCCGATAGGAATCGAAATAAAATCAGCCATAAAGGTTACTGAAATTTATCGAATCATCGAATCATCGAAGTTTATTATCGCAACGTATCGAATTATTCCAACTGATCAATGTTTACTGAGTTGGCGAAATTTATAGACACAGAAACTTAGAGCCATTTTCTAATGTAAGCAGTAAAGTTGCCTTTACTAACAGGGCGGATAAATTGTTCCTTACTTTAAAGTGTTTTCGTTTTCTTATCTTACCAGTAAAAATTAATTTGTTATTCCGTAGAGTGAAACTTGACTACATTTCCGAGAGTGAAACTTGACTACATTCGTCATAAAATTTCAAAGGTTGGCAATGCAACATAAGCAAATATAAAGCAAGAGCAACTGTTAGCAAAAACCAAAACCTTGGTTGAAATATCTAATATATCTGACTCATGAACCGAAACCAAACCAAAATTTAAAGTTGGGTACAAATTTGTAAAGGTTGCATCGGGCGAGCAACAGTTTATCGATTCGAGAAATTAATGCGCTGATGAGAAAACGAAAACTCGTATATCGAGACGATAAAGTGGCCGGTAAACTAAAGGTTAGATGAGAAAACGGCCCTTAGTTGTCCAAATTTACGGATAGTTATTGAGCTATAAAAACGTGTGGGATTAACGAAATTTGTCAAGTTAAAGAAATGTATCAAGTTATCGATATTTATTGAATTATCATTATTTATAGACTTAACGAAATTTATCGAAGTGTCGTAATGCATGGAGTTCTTTCAACTTACAGAGTTATCGATAATTATTGATCTACTGAAATTGGTTGGTTCAACGAATCGAAGTTTATGGAATTTTCAAAATATATCGATTTATCGAAATTTCAAGGTTATATAAGCTTATCGACAACTGCTTATCGAATTTAATCGCCTTAACAAAGTGTAACGAGTTATCAAAATGTTTAGATAGTTTTCGAAAAATGTGGAGATGTCAAAAGTAAAAATTTATAAAGGCATCCAAAGTTTTTACATTTTTGAGTTATCGAAATCTATCGAGCCATCGAATTTTACAGTTATCGAAATTGGTCGAGTTAACGAATTTTGTTGAGTTATCGAATTTTAGTGTTCCTGAAATTCATCGAACTTTCGATATGTATCAAATCATTGAAATTTATCGATAAACTTGAATGTATCGGGTCAATTCGAAGTCCTCCAAAGACCTTCTCAGATAAAAAAAAATTGCTACGTGTTAAGTTAGTAAACCTCTCCAAGGCTTCTAAAACTAGAAAAACTGTCGAATTTCGACAGTAACTGGCACTCTAGTTATATATGATTTCGATGTAAAAAATTTGATTTTCCTTTCGCGTTTTTGCTATTTCCTTCAAAGCATGTGTGGTAACTTTTCCCACCAATGTCGCTTCTTCCTGCGGGTTAAACTTGTGTGCCTCTTCTTCTCCCTGCACTTCAATAAAATTTTCCTCCACTTCGGAAACATTGCTCCACGTTCTTAAAATAGTAAAAATTTATATAAATACAGATTTATTACTTGCACGCATACATATATGTTTATATAAATATACATACTCGTATATAAGAAATGTAATTATATTCACCTCCTGCAGTACTGGAAGTTGTCCCGAAATGAAATTTGGTCATAGAACCTCCATCTCGTCCTCTTGCTAATATCTCGTTAATAATCTTTAGAATTTCAAAAAACAAATCGTTACCTTCTTGGCCCAATACTTCGCTTATCTGCAACCACGCTTCCTCCTTCTTTAGAGCATTTTTATACCCCTCATCATTGAGATTGTACAAAAAAGGATATTTTTGCACTTCGTTAATTAAAATTTCATCGGAATCCATTGTTTTAAAGAAATTAACAAAATATATTTGGAACCGTAGCAACACAAATTAAAAGCCATTTGATTTGAATTTATGAACGAAATGTCAACAGAGAGCAAATATAGAATAGAATAGAAATTGTCCGGCTACAGCTTGGTGTGCAATCGCCCGACAACCCTGGATTGTGTTGTGGATTGTATTCGGCGTGTATGCTTTACGTGTATTCTAATTTGACAGGCTACACGCCACACGCCACAAGTCCTTTATGTGTTTAGAGCATAAAATTGAAAACGTAAGAAAACAAATCCCGAAGTCTTATCCTGACTGACTAAACGAATAATTACATATTTCTTACAAGTTTAATTAGTCGCGCACTTTACTATTTTAACTTGCAAACCATAAAATTCATTTTATGAATTTGCGTAAATTCCAACGAGCTGTTTTCTTGTTGGCAAATTACTGTTGGTAAAAATTTTTCCAGCAGAAGCCATAGCTGCCAACTTGGTGTTTTAAGCACTAGATTTAGTGCTTTTTGAAAATGAAAACGCCAAAAAAAATTATTTAGTACCTAGTGCCTTTTTTAGTGCTTTTTTTTGAACTAAAATTACTCCGATATAATTAAAACCTGAAATAATCTTTAAATATTTAAAGCTGTGGCAGCACTGAATTTACAAAAATCTACAAATTTAAGTGCATTTAAATACAACCATGAATGATAAAAAGCTGAACTTGCAAATTCACCTTGTTCAATTATATTCGCGTTGAAAATGCTAGTAGATATGCGAGTAAGTTAAGTATCTGTTTCTTTTTTTCTTTTCTAATTATTTGTACACATTTTTATTTTTGTACCACCTGAGTAAAACACGNAAATTCACCTTGTTCAATTCTATTCGCGTTGAAAATGATAGTAGATATGCGAGTAAGTTAAGTTTATATTTCTTTTTTTCTTTTCTAATTACTTGTAAAAATTTTTATTTTTGTACCACCTGATTAAAACACATCGTTTCTTGGTGCTGAATCCAAATCTGGCCGCACAATTACTCGAGCACTGGAATTTTGAGATATCCTAACCTCAAAGTGCCAAATCACGGTTTTTGGCGATATTTGAGGTTATATAATGAAAACATAATTTTTTTTTGCTCATTTCTACTTAGGGCATGATTTTCGTTTGTTGGGTTTCGTTTTTTCTTTCTTGAGATATATCAGTTTTAATGTGCAGTACTTCGGTATTACGTCGTAAGCATGAGTCATTATATAAGCTGACCAACCGTCCTCCTTTGAGGAGGATTGTCCTCCTCAAACGTGATTTGCCCTCCTCAAAAATATTGTCCTTCTCTGTCCTCCTTTTGAGCAAAAATGTCCTCCTTGTCCTCCTTTTCAAGTTTTATAGCAGTCATGAAATTTTCAAAAAATTTCGTTAAGAATATTACTATGTCCTATTGGACACAAAATTTGCACGTAGTCATAGAGAAATTAGAAAAAGGTTTTAATGATTTAAGTTGTGTTTTATAGTAATCACCATTTTAACTCTTTCATAGTCAACTTAAAATGCATTTTATGGCAAAAACAGAGTTTTGACTTTAAAATGAGGAGAAATGGTAAAATAAGGCTCTAAGTTTTGTTTTGCTGTTGAAGTAGTAAACGCAGTAGCACCCAGGTTCGGTCCCCACTCCAAACAAATTTTTTTAATGTTACTAATATTTTTAATATAAACATTTTTTTAGTTTACTTTATGAAACTTTATTTTATTCTTTTTTAATGGGATTTCACATAATCATTTCAAGTAAATCAAATTTTTTGGAGCTTAATTTTACCTAAAAAGGTCACAACAACTATAATTACATAAACAAAATTTAAATAATGATTTTTAAAAGAACAAAAAAGACGTAAAAAATGATTCCTGGCAGTGAGATTCGAACCCATGACTTCCCGGCTTGAACTAATTGAAGTACTCATCGTCGTTTAAAGTACAAAACCGCGCATCGTCATTCTGCAAAACCGCGTAACTGACTTTTGCTGCCAAAAATTGGATTTACTCATACAAGCTCTTGGCTCAATCATTATCCATTCGTCCTGAAATATACTAGCCAGAAATGCGATTACTTTATAAAAAAGATAACCATTTTGAAATAAGAGTGTTTTTACTCCCTAGAAAATAATTTATCACCTCACATACGCGGTTTTGTACTTCAAACGACGTCATATTTCTTTATATTGCCGAGTAAATTTTTTTCTCTTCATATGGATAACTCTGTTCTCTCTGATCTTAACAAAAAGCTGTTTCAAAGATGTCTGTGATTGACACAACTTAAAAATCTATTCTAAACTTAAAATTTTATTTTAACAAGAATGAGTTGAACAGCGTAAACTCCTTTTAGCCCTGATCAATAACATTTAATACGGCTTTTTCATGGCACCCCAATTACGTAGTTCGCTCTCTCATTCGCACTCCAATTACCCTTCGAATTACGTAATTCGACATACTAAATTTTGAGAGCGTTTCCCGGAAATTTCGCCACTTATTCTTAGTACTGCAAACGATTAATTCTTGTATATATACAAAATTACCTATTTACTTTCAATTTTAAAAGGTTTCGGTGGGCATTTGAAATTTTGTATGTAAGTAACATGTAAAAAAATTTGTTTTCATTAAAAATGTGATATTTTTTGAACCGTTAAATAAAGTTATAAAAAAGGGATAAACGTTTTTTCTAGGGCATTGAATTCTCTAAAAAATGACCCTGAAGTTAGTTGTCTTAGAGAGGATTAAGAGTATTAAATATGTTAATGATATTGCTGAACGAAATATAGCGTTGAAACAAAATTCTAATCGAACTTTGACAAAAGACGAAGAAAAAAAGCCATTTTTTTGGAAGTAATACAATTAAAATTAACTAATTTAAAAAGAAATAGTCAAAACTTGTTAATATGTGGGGGTCTTATAATTATGTAACGCAGTGCACTATTAACTTGTTTGGCTTGTGTTTAGAGAAACTTTGAATTGTTAATTTATTTGTTATTTGTGTGTTAAAATAATCACAATTTTTTTTTTGTGTTTTCAATGTGGAGAATTTGTCCTCCTGGAATGTTAAAAAATTCTGGTCACCTTACATTATAGCATGTGGCTTTTCAATCGTTATGAGCGAAAAAGTTTTGTTTATTGATTTCCGTATGCATTCTTGTAAATATTGTTAATTTTTTGTTTTTGTTAAATACATACAAACTGTTATGAAAAAAGCATCCATTGATTCAAAACCATTTGGTGCTTTTAGTGTGGTAAAACGCCTTTTTTCCAAGTTTTGGTGCTTTTTGAAAATCAAAAGTTGGCAACACTGGCAGAAGCTAGCAGCTTTCCCTCAAAATTAAATGTAATTTTGCTCTCTCAATTTCCCGCGAGCACAAAAAGCTTATAGTTTTTAGGCTCTTTCCCTAACAATCCGGACCGGATCCGGTAATTAGAGAATAAGCGAAAAGTTTGCCTCAAAAATGGAACATAATCCAGAAGTACGGGAACGCAAAAAACCACATTTCGTGCCCAGAATTTGAGAAACAGCTTATTAGCGTTGTTTTTTTTTGTCACTTAAATGAAAACACATGGAAATTGAATTTTTGTTTCACAAATTTGATTTTAAGAATATAAAGATTGAAAATACATTCATTATTCCTTAAAAGCACCAAGTAAATGCAGGCAACATGTAAACACAAAACAGCTGATATGCACTTTGACGATTTATCCATTTTTACCCGGAGAAAAAGTCCGAAATATGTATTTTAAAAAGTAAAAAGAGCCAAAATGTTCTAAGCAAAGATAAAGTAAGAAGAGCCGCATTTGGCTCAAAGAGCCGCGTTTGCCCACAGTTGAAGCAGCTCTTAAAGTTTGGTCGAAAATATTGAAACATTTTGGGGTTAAATAAGCTTAAAGGAAAATGCTTTAAACAACTATGTATAAGGACGACTGCATTCATTTTTAATTTACTTTAGTTGCCTTAAAATAGCTCTGCGGCTGCAGAGCGTATGTTCTCAGATTTAAATTGATCCAATTTGAAAAGAGAAATAGACCTTCATTACAAACTCTTAAAAATATAACGAGGCGTATTCATTGTAAAAATAAAGTCGACACTCAAGGTAGGGTCAGCTTTTTGTCATAATATATGAGTTTAACCTGGAATGTATCACATAATTTGGGAATTAACGTAAATGATTGATACCTAATAGTTTTACGTACATATATTTGTATTCAAGCTTCTGTGAAATCTACACATAATATTTTTGCTCGTCTTTATACAAGATTAAAAACAATAATCTCTACCTTTGTTGGTTTTGCCGGCTCGAGGTAAAATTTTTTTTATAGAATTTTAATTAAAACACAGGTTTTTAATTTTCTCCAATATATTTCGGTTACACCGCGGTAACCGTGTTTTAATTAAAATTCCATAAAAAAAATTTGACCTCGAGCCGGCAAAACCAAGAATTAAGAAGGTCGCCAAAACCATCATCAATAATCTCTACTTTTCTTCTGTATCTACATTAGGGTGCTTTTGCGACTATTGTTTTTTTCACTCCTTCCTCGAAATTTTGTGGAAAACACTTAAAAAAAAACTCCCTGAAAAATTTAACCTTTAATATTAACATTAAGTACTCACCCAAGGCGTGCAAAGATTTTCCTTATCAAATACACGTAAACATTGAGTTTTTCTTCAAAAGTCTACAGCTCAGAGGCATTTTATGGTATAATCTTGGTCATTGATGGTTTTTCTTTAGAATTGAATGCTCTACAAAAGCCTTCATTGCGGTGTAATCCCATTAGCTAGGTAGTACGGGCAGTGGTGCCATCTTTTGATTTTCAAAAAGCACCAAAACTTGGAAAAAAAGCGTTTTATCACACTAAAAGCACCAAATTTTCTTGAATCAAGGGATGCTTTTTTTATAACATAATGCCGAAATACTGCACATTAAATCTGGTATATCTCGAGAACGAAAAATCGAATCGCATCAAACCAAAATGATGCCCTAATTAGAAATGAACAAATAATTTGATGTTTTCATTATATAACCTCAAATATCGCTAAAAACCGTGTTTTTGGCACTTTGAGGTTAGGATATCTCAAAATTCTAGTACTAGAGCAATTGTGAGGCCATATTTGGATTCAGCGCCAAGAAATTATATGTTTTACTCAGGTGGTAAAAAAAACAAAATTTGTACAAATAATTAGAAAAGAAGAAAAGAAATACTTAACTTACTTGCGTACTAGTATTTTCAACGCGAATAGAATTTAACAAGGTGGGTTTGCAACTTCAGATTTTTATCAACCATGGTTGTATTTTAGTCCATTTAAATTTGTAGATTCTTGTAAATTCAGTGCTGCCACAGCCTTAAATATTTCAAATTATTTCAGGTTTTAACTATCTCGACGTAATTTTAGTTCAGAAAAAAAGCACTAAAAAAGGCACTAGGCACTAAATAATTTTTTTGGCGTTTTAATTTTCAAAAAGCACTAAATCTTGTGCTTAAAGCACCAAGTTGGCAACTATGAGTACGGGTCACTAAACCCAATTTTTTCATGAAATTCTCGTTTTTTGCCCCTATCTTGAATCAAGGGCTACAGAAAAAATGAAAATTACAAATTTGTAGCAAAATTCTATTTCCTACACGAAATCGCTAACAACGATATTTCTTGAGATATTGGGCTTTGAAATTGAGGTATTGTGGAATTTTCATGGACTATCAAGATACATTGTAGATATTGTTGATCAACTTCAAAGACCAATATCTCAAGAAATGTGGATATTAGCGATTTGGTGTTGTAGGAAATTAAATGTCCTACAAGTTTGTCATTTTCATTTTTTCTGTAGCTCTTGTTATTTTCGAGATAGGGGCAAAAAAACGAGAATTTCATGAAAAATAGGGTCTAGTGATCCGTACGACCTCGCTGGGGGGAGTTAGAATTATGGGTCTATGAAATAACTCCCACGAAATAAGTCCCACTTTTTAAAGCGAAATAAGTCCCACCAAAAATTGCTTAAAAAAAATGAAATAACTCCCACGAAATAAGTCCCACTTTTGAAAACGAAATAAGCCCCACCAAAATGAAATGATTTAAAAATTTACTTGAAATGAAATAACTCCCACTCAAAATGAAATAAGTCCCACTTTCATAAACGAAATAAGTCCCACTTTTTCACTGTTTAATGCGATTTCAAATAAGAAGTATTTGGCTCTTCGAAAAAAAACACACGTCGAATAATATGAATAATCAAAGCAGAGAAATAATAAAGAAAAATCGTATGCAAGCTCGCAGAAGGCTTCTTAATGGAATGGATATTACGAATTTTGATAGAGTTCCAGAATTTATTATTAATTCTTTTTTCGGTCAAGGAACGTATAGAGAACGCCTACTAGTAACAACGTTTGGATTCGTAAATGGATTAAGTACAGATCAATTGTTCTTATTATTAAGATGGAAACCGTTTCGGAAGGACCATCAGATTAAAATTATCGACCTTTATAAATGGCTTGAAGATCCAGTGCATGGTAGACGGTATTATAGTTTTAACGTGGTATTGGGATTAGTTGTATTTTGTAATGGTGATATTAGAAAACATGGAACACGAATTCCAAATTCCTACTAAAAATATAATAAAACACATACATACGTAATTCATCAACAATTTTTTTTAATATAAATATAAGGCCATTATGGCTTTATTTCTCATTTTTTTCTTATGCAAAAAGTTATATATTGGACATTTCGTAAAAGGGACAACCATAATTTTTTGTCCTTATCTCTCATGGCTCTCCTTTTTTTGTTATAAACTACTTTATATTTACTATAATAAAAAAACTTTAAAGAAATGTGTACAAATAGGTACCGAACTTAACTACTGGAAAAACAATATTAAAAAAAATTGTTGATGAATTACGTATGTATGTGTTTTATTATATTTTTAGTAGGAATTTGGAATTCGTGTTCCATGTTTTCTAATATCACCATTACAAAATAACTCCCACTTTACAAAACGAATTTATTCCCATTCAAAACGAAATAAGTCCCACTTAAAATAAAAACGCGTAACGAAATAAGTCCCACCAATTGACGAAATAAGTCCTACTTTTAAAAACGAAATAACTCCCACTTTCAAAATAGCAATTTTTGGTGGGACTTATTTCGTTTTTAAAAGTGGGACTTATTTCGTGGGAGTTATTTCATAGACCCAGAATTATACCGCAATGGGAACTTTTGTAGAGCATTCAATTCTGAAGAAACCCCATCATTGACCAAAATTATATCGTAAAATGCCTCTGAGCTGTAGACTTTTGAAGAAAAAAACTTATGGCCTTATTCATAAAAAATAAAGTAGGTTTAAAGAGCTTTATAAATTGACGTTTTCATACATTTTTCAATTTACAAACCTTTTATAACGCTACTTTATTTTTTATGAATAAGGCCATTAAAGTTTATGTGTATTTTATATGCGAAATCTTTGCACGTCTTGGGCGAGTACTTAATGTTATTATTAAGGGTTCAAATTTGCAGAAGTTTTTTTTTTGGTGTTTTCCACAATATTTCGAGGTAGGAGTGAAAAAAAACAATGGTCGCAAAAAAAACACCCAAATGTACATACATACATATGTATGCATGTGTGTGAATGTGAATTACATGATTTTTCGTTTATTGATAATAATAACCAGGGAACGGATTTTTAGGACCTGAAAACCTATAAATAAGGCAAAATAAAATAACCAAATAAGAAATAGGCAGGAAAAGGCACTAGAAGTCGCAAATAAGGCAAAATAAGGCACTAAAGAAGACAACAAAAACGGAAAAATTATAAAAAAAATACATTTATTTTAGACATGTTTATTTTAAGTAAAAAGAGAAAAACTATGAACTAGTTTCATTATATGAAAAATTTGTACTTTGAATCTTTGACTATTTTATCCTTTCGGGTTTCTAACTCATAAAACTTTAATCTGTACAGTTGTAGTAACATTGAACCCCAAGATGCGTTTTGAAGTTTTCTGGCAGCATTAGATTTTCGCGAATAAAAGCCTTAAATGTACTAAACGTGCGCTTGACGTGAGTTGATACTAGTGGCGCCCAATTTAAATATGGACCACTTAAAGCTTTCATATTATCAGGAGTAAGGGCTTTTCCCTCGTCCTTACAATTAAAGGTCGAAAAGGCAAATATCTTAAAATAGGCAAAAAAAAGGCAACATCAAGTGTGTATATATGGAATCAGGGAAAGCAAAATCATGGACATTCCTAATCGAATATACAATACAAAAGACAATTTCCATAAAATCCGTTCCCTGATAATAACCCAGTGGGAAAGTAGTAATGCATTTCATGCGTTATAAGTAATGTAACGTATATCGTTCTAGATTCTATTACTGTTTAATATGTAATCAGCATTCTAATGTATCCAAAAACTAGCCCCACTTTTCCTAGGACATCGCCGTGGGAAAAATAATACATTTTCGAATGTAAAAACGTCTGTTTTACTTATTATTTTTTCGATTACTAAACATTACATTTCCCCACTGGGAAACTAAATACCATTTTTAATAGTGTTTTCTAACTTGATACTTTGATACTTAAAAAAAATTCGTGATAAGTACATTTGATCCATTTTTTGCTCTTTTTAAGATACATTTTTTCATGACGTCGCGGCAACACTGCCTCGGACTATTTCTGATTAAATCCTGCAGTACGGGAAGGGGTTAACTGTCGGAAAGCTGGTTGCAATTTTGGATTATCATAGGCACAAACCAGATTCGGTCAAAAAGGGTTACATTGCCATAAACTCCAAATAAAAGTGGTGTTTAAGGAGAGTTTAACAAAAATTCTTTTTATGGTGAACTCCGAGTTTAATAGCAGAGTTTAGTGTTAAACTCCAAAATGGCCCATAAACTGGAGTTAATGGCTCAACGTGAACACAGTATTAAACAACGCGACTATTTTGCGCATGTACGTGAACTTCTGGCCTTCAAAATGAGGCATCATTCATTAAATTTGATAAAATACTGGAGATATCGTTTGGTAACAGAAAAATACCTTTTGAAAATACCCTGCAGCAAAATTTAAAGACAGTCTGGCAAAGCGCTAGTTCTGCCCAACAAATTTCAGAACAGTCTCACTCACTGTACAGAACTACTGAAACAGGGATGCAGAGCTGGACGGTTGAAACTCATATGTTGCTAGCTGCGCTGTCATCAATGTTACTCATCCTGGTCATGCGAAAGCTGACAAAAGATGCACAAATGTACTATACTGTATTTTTTCGATTTCCTTACAGCCGCACTCAGAAACGTTCCTTAAATTAGCTCTAATGGGCACTTAACTAATGATCGTTAAATCTGTTAATTAATGTTTCCTCTCGGAGTTAAAAATTATGAAATAAAAAATTTTAGTATGTCCCCAGTTGCGGCCCTTCAATTTTGTGGCATCACTCACTTTTTTCGTTCAGTTTGAAATAAAATATAAAAATAAGTATTTATATCGTTTTGCGCGCACCGGCTCAACATACGCAATGGCTAAGTGAGCAGAGCACTGGCGTGCCATTCGAGAGATCCGAGTTCGAGTGCTAGGGTAGGAAAATTTTCTTTTCCATTTTTATTTTTTTTCTTGTTTAATTTTTATGAACTATATTTATTGAATTTTTTTGCTTCTTTGATCTAATTTTCTTTTGATTTATAAATTTTATTGCTTTAGAGAGGAAATTTTTTTTTTAAATTTAATTAAATTGTTTGCTAAAAGACAAACAAGACCAATAACAAGCCAATTCTGGCGTATGTCTTTCAACTCACCTCAGTCTTCCGAGAGACAAAAGTCTTTATATTTCAGCAACTATCTTGAAAGCCCTTTTCTGTATTTCGAATAACTAATTGAAAGTTGTGCTAATAGTGTTGTTATATTTATCGTTTAGCAATAAGTTTTCTAAAAACTAAACGAAATGAAAAAAATAGTTTTTTTAAAACAGGAAAAACTAAAAATTTGAGAAACTGAAAGTGAAAGAAGAATCAAAAAAGTATCCAAACGTTAAATAAAATAATACATTTTAATTTTTTTTAAATACATTTTTTTAAAGTTTTATTGCTTAAAAGGATTGAACTCGGATCTCTTGAATGGCGCGAAAGTCCTCTGCTCACTGGGCCATTGCCACTGTTACACCAACGTTATCGAAGTTGAAATTTATTGAAAACAAACAAAAAATTTTAAAATCATTCGTTTCATTAAGTAAAGGTTTTGTTTACTTAACTTCAATGTTCATTAAATGCCGTTAACGAATCATTAACTGACTCGTTACTGAGGGACGCCTTAAGTAATCATTAAACGACTCAGAGTGCGGCTGTTAGACCCTAACTCTAATAGCAAACTGTTTTCGTTTATTTAATATGTAATTCTCTAGTTTATGGGGCAACTGCTAAAATATTTCCAAAACAGTGGTTATTGGTAACATTAATGTCATTTTTATACATACATATATACGTACGTATAAAACTGAATGCAAAATATAACCATAAAATTTAATTAAACTACACCTAAGAGCAAAATTCTGCTTACACCATTTCTTTTTTAAATATTCACAATATATTGCGAATTAAAATTGGTTTGTTATTATTTAATAAAAAAAAACTGATCATGCTTAAAACAAAATCATATAAACCGGGTTTTCAAACTTTAAATAAAACAAAATTAAATTTAACGGTTTTCCATCTAAATTTTTTATCTTTTAATCAGATTAAAAAAAAATAACCGAAAGTGGTAAACAATCTCAGTATGAAATGAGGGTGCTATTGATATGACCGATACTGTATATACCTAGATATATCACCGAGCACCCGAAATGTGTAGTTATGCAGTGATTTTTTTTTAATTTCCAATGTTATTCATTTTAAATATTTTTCGTTAAGTTTTAGGTACTATGTCCCATATTCCGTAAACCATTTGAACTCAAATTCCTAACTGTGATGCAAACTTGATAGAACTCTAAAAACTGTATTCAAATTTCATACTTTTTACTTATAAACTATGATTTAAAATATTGAAGTTTTTATAACAGTTTCTAGAATTCTACAAAATTTCCAACACAGTTAGAAACGTGAATTTATATGTTTATGTTATAATACTTATGAGCCATCCTTAAATGAAAAATTTACGAAAAATATTTAGCATGAAACGCATTGTGAATATTTAAAATTCTATATATTCTTATTTCGATGCCGGGAGTCTATGTATTATCTTTCAATACATTTAATACAATTTAACGCTGAGTTATCACAAAAAAGCATTTAATATATCACCGTTTTTCTCATTTTTCACACGACTTAGTTTCGATTTTTAATTATAAATAAAAATTATTTTTAAAAATAACGGTTTTAGAAAATGAAGGAATAACTGACACTTTATGTTCCTAATTTTAAAGCACAAATCGCCTCAAAAAGTAAATTATTTAGTGCAACACAAATAGCTATTTAAACATAAAATTAATTATTTTTTATTTGCAAAATTGTATGCGTGCTTATTTAAAGAAAAGGCTCTATACTATATTTCTTAGAACCAGCTCAAAACTAACCACATTTTTTCTAGCTCGGAGGTGACCCTTTTTGAACTATCTAGGAACTGTTGTTATATGAACTGTCTTAGAACCATCTAACCTGAGTCAGCTCAGAACAAGTTAAAAAGTTCTGCAGAGGGCGACAATTGTCACTTCGTAGGACATCGCCATGTTAAAAAAGACCGTTGAAAGCATTGATTTGGGATAGATGAAGAACCAGTACCGTCCCTTTTCAGGCTAGCTCAGCGCAAGTTCTGAACCAGTTTGACTTGCTGCGGGTAAGTATGTATATCGTCACCTGAAATGCAAAAAGACGTAACAAACATCGTCACTGAAATGGAAAAAGTCGTGACTAATATATATGTATATAAATACATATTTTTTTCATAAAACGTTGTGGGAAGTTGTAATTGGATGAAATCTATCATATCAATCTAAAAGTGAATTTTGGATTTTTTATTAGTAACGACTTTTTGCATTACAGCGACGATGTTTTTTACGTCTTTTTGCATTTCATGTGCATAGTACTATCGATAGTTTATTCTTTTGGAGACTATCGATAGTTTTTTCAAAACTGTCAAAAACTATCGATGATGGCACTATCGTTGGTTTTGCGTCTCTAGTAAGAACTGAGGTAAAATCGATGGTAAAAAGTAAAGTGACAATAAATGGGCATTTTCAACAAATTTTGCGATTTCTGAAGATATTGTTTTTGCAGGATTGTATCAATTTTAACAGGACATGAATCCCGTATGACTACAATCGTCTGGACGATATCATGTTGAGATTGTCTTGCTTCTTGAAAACAAAAAATTTTTTGATCATTTGTGCGATATCATCTCCTCGACTCCAATTTCGCTTCACGTAAGAGTAACAGTAACACGTAACAGCAACACAAATACATACATCAGTGTTTTGACGACATAGTTTTGTCAGTATCGTTTGAACGACTATCGTTTCAAAGTTACGTGATTCATGCCCAGGACAATGATCGGAAACAGTTTCCGAAGCTCGGTCCAATTAGGTATAACTCCCAAGTTTTTATAATCATGGAGTGACCTGCGTAAAACCCAGATTTGAATCCAACAGAAACTTATGGAAGTGTTTGAAAATACTACTGCTCAATTACGTAAACTCACTAGCATTGCCAAATGTCCTGTATTTTGCATTAAATATGAAATAGGATAAGATTTTTCCCGAATTTTCGACAATTTCATTATTCCTTTCAACCTGTAAACTTCTAGTCAACATGGCCATGCCTTAACGCGGCTATTGTGAGTAGCTCATTAGCAAGCATTATTCCATGCAACTCTATAAGAGAAGTATAGCTAAAAATTACCGTTGATTTTTTAAATTTTTTTTGTGGAGGGTGTTGCGAATTTTCTTCCACAGACGCATGCACAAAAGTGACTTTTATATCAAAGAAAATGCGCAACACGCTCCACAAAAAAATCAATAGTAACTTATGGCGACTTGAAACTTGCTCTTTATTATACTAAAATTGAATGGGTTATAAAACCACATACTCGAAATCTTTATAAGAAATCTTAATAAATAAAAACGAAATTTGTATGAAAATTTTTTTAAGTTTAATTAGTTTTTGTGAATTTTGTGAAAGTGTTGAGACTTTTATTTAAGAGGTACATAGATCGACCCATATTTTTTAAATGAAAATTATTAACAATTTGTTTTTGTTATTTTATGGCCTTATAACAATTATATTCAACAATTTTTATTGAATACAAGCTTTTACCCGCGGGTTTCACCCCACGTCTCTATACAAATTTTAAAATACTTCATGTAATGATGTTATATTTCATTTCTTCTATAATTTTAATATAGCCGTAATAGCATAATATGGTAAAATAGTTGTATAGCTTGGGTGCTATGGATGAAAATCAATAATAAGGTTTTAGCACATCAGGTGTTTTTATTATATTAAAATTATAGTTGCCAACTTGGTGCTTAAAGCTCTAGATTTAGTGCTTTTTGAAAATTAAAACGCCAAAAAATTACTTAGTGCCTAGTGCCTTTTTTAGTGCTTTTTTTAACTAATATTACTCCGAGATAGTTAACACCTGAAATAATTTGAAATATTATAAGCTGCGGTATCTCATGAAGATGCGGAATTTACAAGAATATACAAATTTACATGCACTAAAATACAACCATGATTGATAAAAAGCTGAAGTTGCAAACCCACCTTGTTGAATTCTAGTCGCGTTGAAAATGCTAGTACGCAGGTAAGTTAAGTATTTCTTTTTTTCTTTTCTAATGTTTGTACAAATTTTGATTTTTTTTTACCACCTGAGTAAAACACATCGTTTCTTGGTGCTGAATCCAAATCTGGCCGCACAATTGCTCTAGTACTAGAATTTTTAGATGTCCAACCCCCAGATTGCCAAAAACACGGGTTTTTGCGATATTTGAGGTTATATAATGAAAACATCAAATTTTTTGGTCATTTCTACTTAGGTCATTATTTTCGTGTGTTGCGATTCGATATTTCTTTCTCGAGATATAGTAGTTTTAATAGTACTTTGGTAATACGTCGTAAGCATAAGTCATCATAGCATGTATAGAGGCTATTCAATCGTTATGAGCGAAAACGTTTTGTGTATTGATTTATGTATGTATTCTTGTAAATATTGTTAATTTTTTGCTTTTGTTAAATACAAACTGTTATGAAAAAAGCATCCTTTGATTAAAAAAGTTGGTGCTTTTAGTTTGGTAAAACGCCTTTTTTCCAAGTTTTTGGTGCTTTTTGAAAATTAAAAGTTGGCAACACTGATTAAAATATCTCCAAAAAATAATATAATAGTAGAAATGCCGACGTTGTATTGTAATAACTAAATTTTAACTATCTAATTTCTTACGAATAATAACTCTAATATTATTCCACAGCATGTTTTTAGTACTTCAATGCATCTATTAACATAGATGCATTTTCCAATGCAATTATCATACATTTTATTTTCGATAAAGAGTTGGGTTTTATTTTAAGGCATTCTTGTTTATTGTCATTGCAAAAGCTAAGCGAACTGGAAACTGAAGTTTTTTAAATTCGAAAGGCATATCAGAAGGAATTAAAGGGGTCATGTGACTTGTGATTCCGAAGTTATGGCTGATAAAAAGTTCCACGCAAACTCATTTATATATACCTTACTATAAGCACCTACCATAGGTATGTTTGCAATTTCAAGTTCATGTGACTTATGGTTCCGAAGTTATGACTGATTACAACTTCAAAGCCTATTGGATAAACCACGCCCCCTTTTATAAACACATTTATATAAACCTTCCCATAAGCACCTACCATAGATATGACTTCATATCAAATTTCAAATTCATGTGACTTATGGTTCCGAAGTTATAGCTGAAACAAAATTCCACGCTCAAGGGATGTGCCATGCCCCCTTTTATAAACTCATTTATATACACCTTACTATAAGCGCCTCCCATAGACATTTCTTCGTACCAAATTTCAAGTTCTTTTGACTTATGGTTCCGAAGTTTTAGTTGAAACAAAATTCCACGCTCAAGGGATGTACCACGCCCCCTTTTATAAACTCATTTATATACACCTTACTATAAGCGCCTCCCATAGACATTTCTTCGTACCAAATTTCAAGTTCTTTTGACTTATGGTTCCGAAGTTTTAGTTGAAACAAAATTCCACGCTCAAGGGATGTACCACGCCCCCTTTTATAAACTCATTTATATACACCTTACTATAAGCGCCTCCCATAGACATGTCTTCGTACCAAATTTCAAGTCCTTTTGACTTATCGTTCCGAAGTTTTAGCTGAAACAAAATTCCACGCTCAAGGGATGTGCCACGTCCCCTGCCAAGTCTCGTGCGTTTCCGTGTCGTGGTTCAAAAGTTATAAAGTAATAATCAAACAGACATTCGCGTTTATATATAGAAAATAACAAAAACAAATAACTTAAGGACGAGCACACCTAAAAGTTAAACATTCTAAAAATAGAGTTATTCACAAAAAACAACAAAACCAACAACCACGTTATCAAGATTAAATAGCACTGGAATAGCTGCGCTTGATTGTAGTTGGCTTCACAAATGAAAAAGTGGAAAAAAGCAACAAGAATTTACAAGGCGAACTTAGCACGGTGCGTAGGCAACTGGCTGAGTTAGCTGGGGTCGTTGAATCGAATCCCACTGAAAGAAGTCTGATGAGGANAGGCAACTGGCTGAGTCAGTGGGATCGTCGGTTCGAATCCTACTGAAAGAAGTCTGATGAGGAAATGTGGTGATTTCCGAAATAGCTATCACTTCTACCAATTTTTCAAAATAACTGTTGCTTTTCCACAATAATTTTTCATTAAAAACGGCCTCAAGCTCAATAAAAATTGTTGAATATAATTGTTATAAGGCCATAAAATAACAAAAACAAATAACTTAAGGACGAGAACACCTAAAAGTTAAACATTCTAAAAATAGAATTATTAACAAAAACCAACAACAACATGATCAAGTTTAAATAGCACTGGAATAGCTGCGCTTGATTGTAGTTGGCTTCACAAACGAAAAAGTGGAAAAAAGCAACAAGAATTTACAAGGCGAACTTAGCACGGTGCGTAAGGAACTGGCTGAGTCAGCTGGGGTCGTTGGATCGAAACCCACTGACAGAAGTCTGATGAGGAAATGTGATGATTTCCGAAATAGCTATCACTTCTACCATTTTTTCAAAATAACTGTTGGTTTTCCACAATAATTTTTCTTTAAAAACGTCCTCAAGCTCAATAAAAATTGTTGAATATAATTATTAACAATAAATAAATAAAGAGTAGTTGCCAACAGCATCATTTTGAATTTTGCTGCTATTATTTTGACCGCAACTGTATCTCTTACTTTGTTTTTATCGTTTTGTCATTTATATGTCTACGTACATACATATTTTTGTATAAATTAAAAAGTGTTGTCATGAAATAAACGAAATTTATCATAAGCTTATAACTAATCTGAACATTTCTTCGTTGAAATAGATCACCTTTGTTAATATATGGTTCGTAGTTGGGCTTTTAAACAAAATCCTTTTTCCCGTTAATTTTTTTAAATCCCGTATTTTTGGGACAAATTATGCGTTTGTCCCGTATGGCTGGGAAAAAAAATCTGGCAACACTAAAATTCACCCAATCGAATGCAGGATCTTAGGCATGGCTTTGAGGAAAGCCGGTACTAAGGCATCTAGTACCGGGATTCGGGATCCCGGGATCCCTTTTTTGAGTCCCGAAATCCCAAATAATATATAACAATTCTAACACTACTATTATTCTATGTTATAATATATATAACATATATATGAGGCATTCTTTTTCATATCGGACACCAAACTTGGTGTCACAATTTCGATTGGCTTCACATATTTCCTTTTTTCTTCGGATATATGATTTGTCAAATTTTGGATTTTTTCGTGATTCTGACTAAATAATCATATACTTCTTTAAATTGTTATATCTCGGGTTCTGTTCATCGGAGAGACTTCATTGTTCACTCTCACAAAATAAATCACCTCGTCATAAAAAAGTTATTTTAAAAATAGTTTTCGAAAAACTCCCCTTTTTTTGGAGCATGTTTTTTATAGAGAGTTAAACAAGGATTACGATGGTGTAAATCCCAAATTTACTGGTCTTCACTATGCAAATCAACTTAAAAAAGTTCAACTGTTAATCGCTAAGTTAACTTTAGGGCAATCATGATCATCAGAAAGCCCGTTTCTTTATCTTCAAAATGACGTTAAGATGAAGTCTCTACGATGAGTAGAGCCCCCCAGATATAACGATTGAAGAAGTACATGAATGGTCAGAATCACGAAAAAATTCGAACTTGGACAGATCATATCTCCGAAGAAAAAAATATCCTCGAATACGTGTTAGCTTATTTCATGTATAGGACCCATAAAAAAAATTTGAAGCGAATCGGAGACGACATCATTTTTTTACGAAATCCATCCGACTCATGGGCGTCGCTACGTAGGGGCAGGGGGAGGCTCGAGCCAGTGGCCACCCAACTGAAGTTCGGTTGCCATATGCCTAAGTCGGCTCAGCTCGATGTTCTGGTTACATACATAAGTACAAATTTTCATGAGTCTATCTCTTCTTATTCTTGTACTTACAAATATCGTACCAAAGTTATAATACCATTTCATGTTCATCAAAGGAATAGTTTTCAGATTTCAAATCGGTGAAGTAGGTAACAAAATATAAATTTAAACATTTTCTTAACTTCTTCCCAGCGTATCTATTAAAATGTCATTTTCAAAAATTTCATGCATTGCTATGCCATGTCATTCCATCTCAAACATACTGTTATGGCATGCCATTGCTTCTTAGCTCTGCTGTTGTTTGCTGTTGTGTTTCTCCAGCATATTTTTAATAGTGTTTAATCCTGCCTTGTATGAAAATGTATATAGCAGGGGTGGGCAAGGCCGGGGCCGGAAAGAGCCACATCTAAGTTCTAAATGCTACAAAGAGCCACAAAAAAAAGAACAAGAAAAACAAAAAATTTATTTTTAAATAAAATTATTATTAGAAATGAAAAATATTAATTTTGTTATTAAAACCCGATTTTATCAACGATGCCACTAAAAATATTGCCTACATCATTAGCAACAACACCAGCAACAACAAGATGTCAACACATATCAACAATTCAGTGTCAGCATATGTCCAGAAAGTCCAAAGTAAATTAATGAATTCTCATTTTCGTTGTTGGTGTTTCCGACAGGGTAGGAGTGTGATGTAATGTGGAACGATTTTCCGTCATCCCTTGTCAAATTTGGTTTGGAGACAAACCGGTTTCGGCGTTGTGCCATCTTCAGTGTCATTTTTCGTTCTGAATAGTTTCTGTTTGTCTGTCACTATTTATAGCCGTGTTAAATCGTCGTTGGTTCATAGTTAGGTACGTCTCAGCGGATTATATTCTTTTGTTCAACCAGTAGTTTCAGTTCTGGATGTACATCCTCAGGTAGAAATTAGCTGTTCACCTCTTTTTTGATTAATTGTTGCATGGATTCGCAGGTCGGTAAAAATCAGTTATTTTCTTTCTCTTTGTTTCTGTAGTTTGGACCTGCATTTCATTTTTTATGGTAGTTGCAGGGTTTCTGTTTTGTTTTGCGTATAGTAGCCTGAGTGGTTCGAATAATATATCAGATGCGGTGTTTATTTGCTCATTTATTATTTTTCCGACGAACGTCTTTTGTTTGTATATCTCCATATTCTCTAATACGTTTAGGCGTTGTCCTTTGTGCTGTACATGGAGAACTTTGGCTGTCTTTCCTATTTTCATTGGCGTACAATGGTTTTCTGCCATATGGTTTGCGAAGTTCGATTCCGGGGTAGTAGAAGGTTTTAGCATTTTTTGTTGTAGTGCCTTATATGTTCACGATATCTTATTTTTATCTTGCGCCCTGTTTGTCCTATGTAACTATGTTGACATTCGCAAGTCAACTTATATACACCTTGCTTGTCTAGTGGGTCTTCCTCGTTTGCACTATTTCGTAGTATCCTCCCCACATTGTCCTTCATTCTAAATGCTGTATTAATGTTATACTTTTGGAATACCTTAGCCAATTTATATGACGTTTTGCCCGTATAAGTCAAGACTGCCCAAGCATTTTCATTATTTTCCTTCTTATTTGATTTTTTCGTTTTTGTTTCTCTTCTTTTCTTGTTTACTAGGCCCTTTCTGTATCCGTTATTTTCCGCGATTAGTGAATCTACTTATCAACATAAAACACGAAATACTTCGACGAAACAAAAAAGAGGTAAACACACTAAAAGCTCAGATTGAACAACAACTAAGTATGCGCGATTCAAATGCGTTTTTCGAAAGTGAAAACAAAATAATCAACACTCTCACGACAAATATCAAGAAAAGACAAACCAAAAAGTATGAAAAGCTAGGTACAAAAAAAAACAACTACTTAACATTAGGGGTGAATGGTTTCAAAACACAACAACTTCACAAATTCCAAATGACGTTCAATGGCTCTTATCCTTAGGACCTAAATTTGCCTTACCAATGACCAAGACAGATTTTCCACTTTTTAAAATTATTGCAGATGGGGAAAGCTGCATACAGACGATTAAAGATAAAGAAAATCAGGAAATAGAAAGAAATAATCTGACGACATTAATAGGAGACCACCTCAATAAAATGACAATCACCATAGTCAAGATGCAGAAAATAGTCAATGACATTTCGACATACAGGGTTTTGAAACGTGATCCCACGAATAAATTACAAGCTAAAAATAACGAAATTGTAGAGAAAATGTACACAAACAAAGTGATTGATTTAAAAGAAAGGAATAACCTAACTTGCAAAACGGCCAATCCCCCTAGAATTTANAAGATGCAGAAAATAGTCAATGATATTTCGACATACAGGGTTTTGAAACGTGATCCCACGAATAAATTACAAGCTAAAAATAACGAAATTGTAGAGAAAATGTACACAAACAAAGTGATTGATTTAAAAGAAAGGAATAACCTAACTTGCAAAACGGCCAATCCCCCTAGAATTTACGGCCTGCCCAAAATACACAAAGAAGGAATCCCACTAAGACCTATATGTTCGTCCATCAGTTCTCCGTCCTATAACCTATGTAAATATGTTGTCCGCGTGCTCAAAAATGTAACAATGTCCTCCAAGTTTAATGTGAAAGACGCAGTCGAGTTTAAAGAAAAGATCGGAAAAACATATATTTACGACGATGAAAATCTTGTGTCCTTTGATGTCGTCTCGCTTTTTCCAACCCGTGGATTTAGCCATAGAGATAATAGATTCCAAGTGGAGTTCAATACAAGAACATACAACTCTAACCAAAGACCTTTTCTTAACCATATTGAAATTTTGTATTAAAGAGAATCGCTATTTCAAATATAACGACAAGATTTACGAGCAAAAGTCAGGAATGGGTTTCCCCGCTTCACCGGTTATCGCAGACATAGTAATGGAGGAATTATTAATCAAATTTGAAAATGACGCCGAAAGCAAACCCCGATTACTAACTAAATATGTCGACGACATCTTTGCAATTGCTAAAACAGAAAATATTAACAAGATGCTTAACACACTAAACAATTACAATAAGAAAGTAAAATTTACATTAGAAATAGAGAAAGATGGACAATTACCCTATCTGGATACCCTAATAATAAGGAAAAATAAATTAACAGTTGGCTGGTATAAGAAACTTACAGCACCAGCGGGGCTCATTAATTTTAACTCGAAACATGAGAAGAAAATAATTCGGAATACCCCCAAAAATTTTATAACAAGAGTTCTCACGATAAGTGACGTAAAAAATTATCATAAGAAAAACATTGCCACTATCAAAGATATCCTGCGGAAAAATGAATTTCCACATTGCTCAATTAATAAGCTTATCCGCGACTTCTATGTCCAAACCGGTAAAGAGACATCAAACAGTGACGGGAACAACCAAATGTATAAATCGGCAACATATGTACCAGGATTATCTGAGAGAATTAAATACTCAAAAAAATATGACAAGGACAATTTCCGCACAGCGTTTACTTATGACAATACGCTGAAACAAGTTTACTCAAATACCAAAGAAAAAATTCCAATAAATGAGAAGTCTGATGTAATTTATAGAATACCATGCAGTAGCGACGCGTCCCACGTATGCGATATGGTATATGTGGGGACAACAAAATCGAAATTAAAGACAAGGATTTCCGCTCACAAATCAAACATTAAGTTGAGGAATAATTCGGCGGACAATACGACGGCCTTGTCATCTCATTGTCAGGATACGGGACATTATCCCGACTTTGATAAAGTAGCAATCTTGCAAGAAGAGAAAATCTATAATAAACGCTATGTTTTAGAGATGCTACATATTATGAACACCCCTAATCACAAAAGGATGAACTATAAAACGGACACCGACAATTGCGCTCACGTTTATCGCAATTTAGTTCTAACGCACAACAACAAACCTACAGCGTAGGTGTCGTGTGATCGTGTGTTCATGTTAAACTCATCGTCCGTCCGCTGCTAAGATTTCTTCGGACAACAACATTGCTCTGCTGAGATGACATACAAACATGTCTTCGTCTTACTGTTCAGCACTTCATGTATTGTTTGTATGAAAATTCTTGTTTACAATTACTGTATTTTAATTATTAGTTTTCCTGTTTATGTTTAATATCTTCTTCGTGCTTGTTTGTTATTATACTTTTTAACATATGATTAGGTGACCGGACAAAGCTAATAGTGTAAGTCGTTTTAATCACTTGTGCATATGTATGTTTTGTTGGTTTATATTGTGATGATGTAAAAATATTGTTTTCATTTTTTAGTCCTGAAGATGCCTTAAGACTGAAGGCGAAATATCGACCAAAATAACACTAAAAAGTAAATAAAGCAGAAAAACATTTAATGTTTTACTTAACATACGGCCTATAGCTCAAAAATAAATTATTAAGATATAAAAGAAAATTCAAAAGATCCCTTTGGCGAGATTTTCAAAATCTGGTTTTAGGTCAGTTAAAGCCGTTCGTAACAATTCTGTTAAATAATGGATAGTCAATAGGTTCGTTCGTTTAAAATCTCCAGTATAAAATGTCCAACAGCGAAATTCTGGCGAAATGTCATCTGTTATCTCACAAGAGCAAAATATCCAAAATAGTTCGCGAACAGAAAATTTACAGAAACTTGCAAGTTAGACGAACAGCTTATAGAAATTTTGTTTACATTCAAAAGTATAAGATTGAAAATGTAAGAAAACAATTTCCGAAGTCTTATCCTGACACAGTTCACTCACTAAACTTACTTCTTACAAGTTTAATAAGTCGCATTTTACTATTTTAACTTCCAAACCATCAAATTCAATTTTGGGATTTGCGTAAATTCCAACCAGTTGTTTTTGATCTGCTGTTTTCTTGTTGACAAAAATTTTTCCAGCCGAAACTAACAGATTTCCCTCAAATGAAATGTCATTTTGCTCTCTCAATTTCCCTACTTCGCAAGTTTTTTGCGTACGCGAACACAAAAAGCTGATAATTTTTTTAACTTTCAATAATTAACAGGTACGCGAAAGCAACTAATTGTGAACGGTATTTTTACTTTACGAATTTCATTGTAGAGTACAAAGACTCAAAGTTATACGTTGTACCAAAAATTCAAAATATACGGCACGCGGCCGTTTTCAACAGCGGATANAACGGACACCGACAATTGCGCTCACGTTTATCGCAATTTAGTTCTAACGCACAACAACAAACCTACAGCGTAGGTGTCGTGTGATCGTGTGTTCATGTTAAACTCATCGTCCGTCCGCTGCTAAGATTTCTTCGGACAACAACATTGCTCTGCTGAGATGACATACAAACATGTCTTCGTCTTACTGTTCAGCACTTCATGTATTGTTTGTATGAAAATTCTTGTTTACAATTACTGTATTTTAATTATTAGTTTTCCTGTTTATGTTTAATATCTTCTTCGTGCTTGTTTGTTATTATACTTTTTAACATATGATTAGGTGACCGGACAAAGCTAATAGTGTAAGTCGTTTTAATCACTTGTGCATATGTATGTTTTGTTGGTTTATATTGTGATGATGTAAAAATATTGTTTTCATTTTTTAGTCCTGAAGATGCCTTAAGACTGAAGGCGAAATATCGACCAAAATAACACTAAAAAGTAAATAAAGCAGAAAAACATTTAATGTTTTACTTAACATACGGCCTATAGCTCAAAAATAAATTATTAAGATATAAAAGAAAATTCAAAAGATCCCTTTGGCGAGATTTTCAAAATCTGGTTTTAGGTCAGTTAAAGCCGTTCGTAACAATTCTGTTAAATAATGGATAGTCAATAGGTTCGTTCGTTTAAAATCTCCAGTATAAAATGTCCAACAGCGAAATTCTGGCGAAATGTCATCTGTTATCTCACAAGAGCAAAATATCCAAAATAGTTCGCGAACAGAAAATTTACAGAAACTTGCAAGTTAGACGAACAGCTTATAGAAATTTTGTTTACATTCAAAAGTATAAGATTGAAAATGTAAGAAAACAATTTCCGAAGTCTTATCCTGACACAGTTCACTCACTAAACTTACTTCTTACAAGTTTAATAAGTCGCATTTTACTATTTTAACTTCCAAACCATCAAATTCAATTTTGGGATTTGCGTAAATTCCAACCAGTTGTTTTTGATCTGCTGTTTTCTTGTTGACAAAAATTTTTCCAGCCGAAACTAACAGATTTCCCTCAAATGAAATGTCATTTTGCTCTCTCAATTTCCCTACTTCGCAAGTTTTTTGCGTAC
Organism: Rhagoletis zephyria; assembly: GCF_001687245.7. Classification (NCBI taxonomy): domain Eukaryota; kingdom Metazoa; phylum Arthropoda; class Insecta; order Diptera; family Tephritidae; genus Rhagoletis; species Rhagoletis zephyria. Next base: position 43,186 of record NW_016161385.1, read on the forward strand.
GCGAACACAAAAAGCTGATAATTTTTTTAACTTTCAATAATTAACAGGTACGCGAAAGCAACTAATTGTGAACGGTATTTTTACTTTACGAATTTCATTGTAGAGTACAAAGACTCAAAGTTATACGTTGTACCAAAAATTCAAAATATACGGCACGCGGCCGTTTTCAACAGCGGATATTTTTAATCTGGTACTTGTTGCCGGAATTCAAGCAATGGCAAAGCTTTAAGTATGTTGCATTTCCATTGCCTTACCTTCTTTTAACTCTTTCGATGCGAAAAGCAGAGAAATCTCGGTGTTAGTTATTTTTTTTTTAACTTTGGGATATCATCAGTGTTGCCGTTTTGATCCAAATGGATCAAAATATTACGTCTTTCATCGAATTTTCAAAAGATACTTTTATTTTTAGCTTAGTATAAATTGTGATACATTTTAATTCACAAGTACTCCAGGATTTAGTCCGAAATAGTCCGAATTCGTTTCCTTTCACACATTTATCATATATTTTGCGAACAATTTCTTACTAAATCATGGAATGCGGGAACAGGCTAATATTGTTGTTCCTTTTCGTTTTTGATTTTGAAGCTGTCGGATGTGGTACTGGGCTAAAGACAGTGTCATACGATTGGTACATTTGTACAGATTTTTATATTTGGGCAGTCAGAGAGTGGTGTTCTTTAGAAATTTGTGTTCAGCTCAATAAACGCATTTGCAAACAACACTACTCTGTAACTGCCAAAATTTTTTTTTTTAGAACCAGTGGTTGAATTTTTGTACTGAAAGGGTTAACCCTAAAAGTATAATATACGTCTGCGAGGCGTATATGGAATGGGACTTTTTTTAATTTTAACACAAAATTTACTTTTTATTTTGTTGTTTTAAATAAATGTGGTAATAGTTTTTATTAATTAAACTATGTTTTATTATTAATCAAACTCACAACTTCAATATTCTTTAAAAAAGAAGTATATTTTAGCTCACAGGTTAACTTTTAAGTACATAACCCATAAGTTAAGGCTTTACGTTACTCCCAAATAGATTAGGCCTCTAGGGTTAAGTAAGCTTTAGTTTGAAAGTGTGATATTAAATACTTTTCACCATAAACGGTGCCAATTTTCAATGATTATTGTGTTTCAGATTAAGACTAATACCAGATATTGTGAAAGGTTGGACAATACCTTATAGATGACGGTTTTCTCATGGCCCACTGCACGAAGCTTAGAGTAGAGTAATGTCTTTTAATAACTTAAAAATTATCCTGGGTTATCAGGTGTCTCGCAATACAAGATTAATTATTTTCTTTCACGAAGTTCTTTTAATAAATTGTGAGCTAAGTACTGACCCGTCTTTCGAGGTTACTACTACACTCAGAAAAAGGTTTGGTTATAATTACCAAGATTTGGTTATAGTGACCAAGTGGCATAGTTGGATATGGCGAAATAAATATCGAGTTCACGAAAGTCTGCAATTTACATGAGACTTCTAGTTGGGACAAATGTATATTTGTTAATAATTACAAAACGACTACCTTGAGTGGACAATATTGTTAGTTGAATAAAATCATTGTTGAGCAAATATAAACAATGCTTTGGTTGATACAAGTTTTCAATTAATTTTGTGAACTTGCTGTAGACTTGAATCAGCTAATCGTTTATTATTGGAAAAAAAGTTTCACTTTGACACAAATAAAAATTTACTCGATGGTTGTTGTGTTTACTTTCTTCTTTTATTTGCATATATTAAGAATAAAAAATACATACATATTTAAATATATAGTTATTAGTGTAAATAATACATATGTATATGGTGGTAAAAGCAACATCGGTCAAAGCAACATCGCAAAAAATATAGAAAAAGATTTTTTCTTAGCAGCGGTGGTCCCTCGGCAGGCAATGGCAAACCTCCGAGTGTATTTCTGCCATGAAAAACAGCTTCTCATAAAAATACAATCGCCGTTCGGAGTCGGCGTAAAACTGCAGGTCCCTCCGCTATGTTTGACAATATCAAAAGCGCACGCCACAAGTCGGAGGAGAAGCTCGGCCAAACACTAACATATGTGTAAGCGCTAATCTATTATTATTATATGGTCGTAAGAATTTCCTAAAAAGAAACGATGAAACTGGAACAGTCGTGCGAAAACCCAGGTCATTATCTGCTAGAAGTGCTGGTATAAGTATACTGCTTTGCTTTTTCCTTGGCTAAATAGATACTTTCAAATAATAATTCAAATGAATTATATATCCACTGAGAAACCCCGGTTGGCACCAAACTTATATTTTTAAATAACTATGCGCACACCGAAACAACTCGCGGCGATGGCAAAACTGAAACTGAGACAAACAAATCTGGGCATGTCATAGCAGCACACACTTTTCTTTCTCTACCTAGCGCAGTGATCGACATGCATAGTTGCCAACTTGGTGCTTTAAGCACTCGATTTTTGCTTTTTGAAAATTAAAACGCCCAAAAAAATTACTTAGTGCCTAGTGCCTTTTTCAGTGCTTTTTTGAACTAATATTACTCCGAGATAGTTAAAACCTGAAATAAATAAATAAATATTATAAGCTGCGGTGTCTCATGAAGATGCGGAAGTTACAAGAATATACAAATTTAAATGCACTAAAATACAACCATGGTCGCGTTCATAAGACGTAGCTGTTTAGCTCATCTGCTACGAAACTCCTGGCAACTGTTGAACCCAACAATTACGTCTTANACTTGGGAAAAAAGCGTTTTACCACACTAAAAGCACCAAATTTTTTTGAATCAAGGGATGCTTTTTTCATAACATAATACCGAAGTACTGCACAATAAAACTGGTATATCTCGAGAAAGAAAAATCGAATCGCAACAAACGAAAATGATGCCCTAATTTGAAATGAGCAAATAATTTGCTGTTTTCATTATAGGGCTATTCGCGATTCAGTGCATAAGAGCTGACAAATTTATGCAATTGCAGAAATATGCCATGGATTGTGAGCGACCTTTATTAAACTGTCATAGTAAAGCTTTTGCAAAATAATTTTTGTGCATCAGCCTTGGTTTTTTTATGAATGCATTTTTATGCTATGGATTTTCGGTATTGCAAATTTGACAAGCCATGACAAATGCAAATGCGTGTATTTTGTTTGTGTATTGCAAATAATTTG